>NC_062544.1:247641370-247944401 GCF_016906955.1 Phacochoerus africanus | reverse complement strand
TTTGAAACATTTTGAACAAACTTATTTTGCAGTTCCCCTTGTGGCTCAGCAGGGTTAAGAACCAGACTAGTATCCATGAGGATGCAGGTTCCATCCCTGGCTACTCTCAGTGGGTTTAGGATCTGGTGTTGCCATGATGTGCAATGTAGGTAGCAGATGCAGCTCAGATCTGGTGTTTCAGTAGCTGTGCTAAAGGCTGGCAGTTGCAGCTCCGATTTGACCCCTGGTCTGGGAACTTCCATATTGCCACAAGTGCAGCCATAAAAAAGAAAAAAAAAAGATTAAAGAAACATTTTTTCTGATAATTCCTATATCTGAAGACTTTTGAGTCTTAATGTTGTTTATGCTTTCTCTCATTCATGGTGCCTTGTTTCCTTATATATTGATCAACTTTTTTTTTCTTTTTACGTCAAGCCCTCATTTGAACTTTATCTGTGGAAATTCTTTAAGGCCTGGGATAAAGATGGATTCCTTCATGGGAGGGTTAGCATTTGTTTCTATGAGAAATCTGTGGTCGTTATCTGTGCTATATGACTGTAAACCACCTGTAGACTTAAGGGTTTTGCTTGTGTACGTGTGTGTGTGTGTGTGTGTGTGTGTGTGTGTGTGTGTGTGTGTGTGTCCTAAGACCATGTGATATGTGTTCACGATGTAAACTTAAACGGAAGCCAGATTGTGGTTATGAATTTTCGGGTGAAATCCTTTTTCACCCTCAGTCAGAATTGTTGCTGAAATATCGGCTGCCTCTGTACACCGATGCCAAATGGAAATGCAGAGACAGAGTTGGAGGAAACAGAAATGGTGGCTTTAATTGCCAGGTAAAGAGGGGAACACAGCAGGCTAGTGCCTCAGGGACTGTGTGCGCCCCCCCCCCCCTTTGGAGAGGGTAGTGAGGAGTCTTATATTGTTTGAGGAGCAGGGCGTGATCAGTTCATGGACATTTTCCTAATTGGTGGATGGTGAAGCACCTGGAGTCAGCGTCATCAGCCTTCTGGTTCCAACTGGTGTTGGTGCTTGTGGGCAGCATACAGCTGACTTCTTCCACTTGGTGGGGGCTTCAGCACCTGCAAAGCAGCTTCAAGGACATGGCTCAGAATATTATCTACAGTCTTTGAAGAACTGAAGGTCCTTGACTTTGTTAAATGGCTGAATTATTATTACTGTTTTATTTTTTAATCTGTATTTTTTTTTTACTTCTCATTAAATTGGTTCTTTGACTAAAGTTATTCTTTTTTTTTTTTGTCTTTTTGCTATTTCTTGGGCTGCTCCCGCGGCATATGGAGGTTCCCAGGCTAGGGGTCCAATCAGAGCTGTAGCCGCCAGCCTATGCCAGAGCCACAGCAGCGCGGGATCTGAACCGCGTCTGCAACCTACACCACAGCTCAGGGCAACACAGGATCGTTAACCCACTGAGCAAGGGCAGGGACCGAACCCGCAACTTCATGGTTCCTAGTCGGATTCGTTAACCACTGCGCCACGACGGGAACTCCAGACTAAAGTTATTCTATACATTAAAAGTCAGGTGGAGGACAGGACTGGGGGGGTCCACTCTGGGAAAGCCTCACAGGGTCCTGCTCAGTTACAGAATCAAGGCTCAAGGTTAATGTTTCAAGATGGGTGATTTTTTTGTTGTTGTTGTTCCAGATTTGTGTCAGTGTGTATTTCTAGTTCATTCTTAAACTGAGAGTATTACACTTTGAGGTCCAGTTTCACTTAAAAGGGGTCTCCTAATATAATCCCTAACTTGAGTTGGGTATAGGTTTTGTCTCCCATCTCTGAAACCTTCAAACTTAATCCTTGAGATAATATGAGTTCAGATAATGCCATTAAGGCAAAAAACAAAACAAAAAACAAAAACAAAAAAACCTCAGTGCTTTACTCATCTTGGACTTCCTGCCTTTAACTTATTTTTAGCCTATGTAGTATTAATATTTTGTAGCATATACATGCACTTAAGATTTTAAAAATATTTTTGCTCAGCAGTTTTAGTTGTTTTCAGCAATTAGGGTCAGTCCTGGTACTTAGTTTTCACCATGTTACCAGTAATGGAAGTCAGGTTGCCTTAAATTTGCTTTTTCTTCTGCATTCATTACAATTATCTCAAGCCTGTTCTCCTTTTTATTTGTTACATCTACAGTAATGGGTCAGTTCTCAGATTGTTTTCTTATCCCTGAAATCTCCTTTTAACCTTATATTTAATTCTAATTATCTTGATTTTCAACTCTTCTTTATTGCATTATTTATTTTGATATATGTTACTGCATAGCATAAAATACGTGAGGAATATGCCTCTGTAGTTTTAGTTATGCTTACTTCCAGACTTTTGCCAATTATGAGTCATAAGTCTCCCTTCCTATCTTCCTCTTTTCTTTCTTTCCTTCTACTTTTCCTCCCTCCCTTTCTTGCTTCCTTTTTTTCTTTTTTAAAATATTACAATTTCATAATTACCATGTGATATAGGCTCACTTTGGTCACATTCATCATCAGGACTGCTGCCCAATTCAACATAGTATAGATTTTCTTTGAATCACTTCCCATCTTATCTATAACCAGCTGGTCTTTCCTTCAAGCTTATGAGCATGCAGAGATGCCAGAGGTAAAGGCACAGCTTGTGGAGATGGCAGGGGTGGAGCACTGCAGTGGAGGAGTGTTACCCTTGCTGTAGATCTGGTGTCTGAGTTATTTTCTGAGATTCTGTCATGAGTGGATTCTTGAGTGGTTGTCATTACAACACTGCAGTTTCTGTAAAGATATTGAGCCTATCAGTCCTTAAGTCTGATAAATTCTCAAGTTTGTGTTGTATTTATATGAGTCTCTCCTTTATTTTTCTCAGGGCTACCTACTTAACTCCTTAGTCCATGTATTTCTAAACTAAATGACATGCGTGAGAACTTTCAGGATACTCTAGACTCATTTTTTGTCACAATTTATCTGAGAGATGAAGGCAAGGTTAGGAAGTGTAATGCAGTGTGACAGTATTTTCTGTCTTTGACCCCATGTTTTTATGGTGTAAAACATGACTCTTTATGTGACTCTTTGTTTTATGCAACTGGTAAGTTTTGCTCTCCCCCCTTTTGGTCTTTGTAATTATTTATTTGATCATTGGCTTAGGTATTGGGGAATCTTGCTTCATTCCACTGTCCTTAGCCAAGTAAAACTTACCTTGAAAATATTGTCCTGCAATAAAAATTATCCTTTTTATGAACATATATATTTTATTTTGTTTTTTAATGAATTTTATTACATTTATAGTTGTACAATGGTCATCACAACCCATTTTTATAGCATTTCCATCCCAAACCCCCAGTGCATCCTCCTACCCCCTTGATGTGTCTCATTTGGAAACTATAAGTTTTTCAAAGTCTGTGAGTCAGTACCTGTTCTGCAAAGTTCATTGTCCTTATTTTAGATTCCACATGTAAGTGATAGCACATGATGTTGGCGTCTCACTGTCTTACTGACTTCACTTAGCATAGTAATTTCTAGGTCCATCTATATTGTTGGAAATGCTGTTCTTTCTTTCCTTTTAAAGGCTGAGTGATATTCCATTGTGTATATGTACCACATCCTCTTTATCCACTCCTATGCTGATGGGCATTTAGGTTGTTTCCATATCTTGGCTATTGTATATAGTGCTGCAGTGAACATTGGAGTACATGTATCTTTTCAAGTCATGGTTTTCAAAAATGGGCAGAAGATCTAAACAGACAATTCTCCAAAGAAGACATACAGGTGGCAAAAAAACACATGAAAACATGTTCAACATCACTCGTTATTAGAGAAATGCAAATAAAAACCACTATGAGATATCATCTTACACCAGCCAGAATGGCCATCATCAAAAAGTCTACAAACAATAAATGCCAGAGAGAGTGTGGAGAAAAGGGAACCCTATTACATTGTTGGTAGGAATGTAAATTGGTGCAACCACTGTGGAAAACACTATGGAGATTCCTCAGAAAACTAAAAATAGAATTACTGTTTGATCGAGCAGTCCCACTCCTGAAAATCTATATTTTAGATAATTTGTTTTTAATAATATATATCTGTTAAAGACAATGTGCATATAATAAAAGCAGTTATTCTGTATAAACTATCACTGCCCATAGAAGAAAACATTAGGAATGAATTACAAGATAATAGTTTTGTTGCAGGGGTGTCTGACATATGTGATAACCCTCTGGAAGAGTTAGGGTTCCCAGTATCTAGAGGCAGTTAGCAGGTCTTGGTTGTCTGGAAGAAAGATCTAGAAATATCAGAGGAATAAAGTGCTGGCAAAAATAGATTTGACTACTTCTTTTTCACTACCAACCAACCCAGAATTTATTTTTACTTAACAGAAAAGCCATAAAAATCTCCCCTATGTCAATAAAATCTTTCAGTGTTGGCTTTAAACTACATTCTGAATGTAAACTATCATTCCTGCTTTATTCCTCATCAACTGCTGCTACAAGCCTGAAATTTAAAGCAAAGGGATTTGTGCTACTATTTGCTGCCCTCTGCAGGCTGACTTGAAACATACAGATACTATTGGAATTCTGGGAGAAAAAAACCCCTGTATTCCAATATATATGTATATTTGTAAACTTGAAGCAGGAATGCTCATGAAATCTTACTAAGTATTTCTGTATCTGCTGTGTATATGCCACGTGACTGGGAACTATTAATTTATAGATGGTTGAGAAATGGAGACCTCTTTTGAGGAGTTTAGCGTTCAAACGAAAAGAGAAATATGCTTGAGGTAGAAATTAACTGTTGATTTGAGTTTGATTCTTAACAGTGGAGTTCAACATATAGGTCAATATGTGAAATATTACTTCACACTTTTTCCGCCTGCATTTTCTTTTATTAATTGACTCTCCCTCATTCCAGGAAATTTCTCTAGAATGAATGCTGACTTTCGGCCTTCAAATTTAGAAGCCTTGATGCGGGTGTAATGTGGAAGGTATTAAAAAGAACGTTTGTCTCATTCAGTCTCTCCAGTGATTAAGTTGCAAAGTACAGGGTGGATAATTGAAAACCCCAAATATATTGAGGGGACTCTGAAAGTGAAAGATTTCTGAGCCTACTTTCTGCTAGGACCCTGAGCAGCGAAGGGCTCCCACAGAATTTTCTACTCTAGAAGAGTACAGAACCAATCTCTTAAATATAGTTGGAAAGGGTATGGGTGCAGAAAAGGGGCTGATGCAGGTCCCGTGAGCCTGTGGTGGCATGAGAGTTCTTTTCAAAGATCCCAGATAGAGAAGTGAGGGCGAGAGAAAGAGGAAGAGAGGGAGAGAGGGGAGGGAAAGAAACATCTGTCCTGCAGGGGCCCTTAGGGGCAAAAAAAGACACAGCAGATCACATCCTGGTTGCAGTCACATTTTTTTCTTTTTTTTTCTTTTTTTTTTTTTTTGGTCTTTTTGTCTTTTTAGCACCACATCCATGGCATATGGAGGTTCCCAGGCTAGGGGTCCAATCCGAATATTAGCCACTGGCCTACGCCAGAGCCAGAGCAATGCTGGATCCAAGCCCCATCTGCAAGCTACACCACAGCTCACGGCAATGCTGGATTATTAACCCACTGAAGGAGGCCAGGGATCGAACCCTCGTCCTCATGGATGCTAGTCAGGTTCGATAACCGCTGAGCCATGATGTGAACTCCTGCAGTCACATCTTGATGTTGATGCCAGTATGGAGAAAGACAGCTTGAGTACCTTGTAATGTGAGCTACATACCAAAGATTTCAACGTGGTATTGAGTCAGACCAAACAAGAGAAGTAGATGTTCTTTACTAAACCTGAGAAGAAAAACGGTTGTGAAAGACAGATTCTGAATTTGAATAAAGCATGAAATACTTTAATCCCTGGAGTAGTAGAGTTTATGGGAAATAATTAAGCTTTATCCTTCAGAAGAATCTGGTCTTAAAATAAAGATCTCACCCAGATATAAGAAAAATAAAGCTACATTTTTCACACCAGCATTTGTCGTCGGAACAGTAAAAGATTCAAAGGAAGGTTCTGAAGACATCAGCACTAGGTTTTGGCATTTGTCTGTCCTTCACTCACATCTTACTCTGTGTTCACACTTGGTGCTGGAGTCCTTCCTTTTCTCTTTTACCTCCAGTTCTTTTTTCAGTTTGAATAACTTTCCCCAACTCAAAAGAAAGCAGCAGGGGAGTTCCTGTCGTGGCTCAGTGGAAACCAATCTGACTAGCAGCCATGAGGATGAAGGTTCAATCCCTAGCCTCGCTCAGTGGGTTAAGGATCCAGCGTTGCTGTGAGCTGTGATGTAGGTAACAGACGCAGCTCGGATCTGGCATTGCTGTGGCTGTGGTGTAGGACGGAGGCTACAGTTCCAGTTTGGCCCCTGGCCTGGGAACCTCCATATGCCACAGGTGTGGCCCTAAAAAAGAAAGCAGCAGGAGGACAAGTACTGCATTGGTTTTGCTTATCATTTATCTCCAGTACCTAGAATGGTTCCTGGTTTATGGCATATGCTTAATAAAGAATCATTAAAATGAAACAAAAATTGTAAACTAGATGATTAAAGCTCAGATGAGAAATCAGTCTTTTGTGAGAAATGCAGGATTAAGGCCAAATATTACTTTCACCTCTTCCTTCTCATTAATGAACTGTGAATAAGTTTTGTGAAAACTTAACTGAGTATGTGGCAGTTCCTGGGACCCAACTTGGAAATTATAAGAGATTCAGCTTTTGTCAACACAAAGGACTGGCAGATTTTATCCTTTTCTTAGAACTACATTTTAAATGTTACAATTTACTGTTTTCCTTTTGGGTGTCTCTCTCAGTATCTCTAGCTTAACATCTCTAGGAAGAGTGGGAAAAGGGTCAGAGATGTATTCACGAAGCAAAAGATTTAAGAGGACCTGTTCCAAATTAACTTAATGCAATTGCTCAGTATTTCAAACAAATATTGTTGTTTGCTGCCCCTTACTGGTGAGATAACAAAATTGCTAAGTCACATTTTTAAAAGTGTAGATCTTGGCACTGAAATCAGATTTTACAGGAAATAGCTCCTTTATCACATGCACACACACACACACACACACACACACACACAAAATCATACAAGTGAATTGTCTCAAATACTAAACACCATATGGGAAGACTCACTTAACTGAAAGCAATTTTCTGGCCTTCAATTTGGGTAATTGTAAAAAGTTAACAAACCTGTGTGTAAGATGCTCTCCCTTGCTCAAAACTTGAAAGTTATCTTTGGTGATAAATACTGTCAGTTGCTTTCCTTGAAGTGACAAGCTCATTTTTGAGAAAATGCCTGGCAGATGCCCACATCCAGATAACCATGGTTTGTCTGCCAGTCACTCTTTCAAGTCAAAGTGGCATTCCTTAAAAAGCAGCAGCTTATTCAGACTGCAGTCGAAACTAGAGCCCAAGCGCTTCTCTCACAATAACTGTCATAACACATCATTATTCAGCAAAAGTGCTTTATGCACGCTTCCCTCTTTATCACACAGAGGTTAGAGAGGAGCAGGACTGAACTCTGGGAAAACACACCACAGAACTCAGAGGGCATTCAGAGCTGTGGGGGTTGGGCTTCTGAATGCAGAGCCAGCAGTTCTGCCCAGGGCTCTGTTAATGGTTAATGAGCCCAGGAATTCCAGTTATTAGAGTAATTTTCTACCTCTAGTGCCAGGTTGGCTAGCCATGAAGGACTTTAATTTGGGCATGAAATGGCCATGGTTTGACCAAGAAGGTGCTCCAAAACTGTAGGTTAACAACTGAATCTATGTTTTCCCCTGTCATATCTTCAGGAAACACCATAGCTCCTGTGGCTAAATTGAGATAAGCAGCCCAAAGCAGTGTACAGAAAGGATTTAATTCTTGCTAAACAGGTAGACAAGATTATGGATAAGAAGACAATACTGAAAATATAATCCAAAGGGCCAGACAAGATTGAAAATGGAAAGTGAACAATGGAGTCAGAAGTCAGGATAGGGAAGAATAGACAGAAGGTAAAAGCAATTGAAAAATCATTTTGTGTAAAAGCTGGAGAAATAAAAGCCTCCAGTAGCACAGGAATTCTGGCAGTCACCTCTTTGTGGTACATGGCATGTGACATGGGACTCAAAGGCAGTTCCTTAAAGGAATTGTGCAAGGCTGAAGAGGACAACTAGATGGAAAAAAACAAAACAAAACAAAACAAAAAACTCCCTGAAGCTGAAAGGAAACAGAATCAGAAAAAGTGGTCTCAGGAAGAGAGCTAAGAGTCAGATGGTAATTCCAAGCAGAGACAGGACGCATCCTGTATTGTTTCAGATATACACGTGTCCTCTCCTGCTGCTGTCTCTCTGCCCTGAACAGTGAGGTACTGGAAAGAATGACGCTGTCTCCTCTTGCTCATTTTCAGCCAGTGTACTCAAACTTCATTCCCTACATTCCACTAAAAATTGTAAAGGTCAGCAATGGCTGCCTAACCGAAAGATCCAAAGATCATATAGAATTACTTATTTTCATCCCATTTTGCTATTTCGTTTCCATCAAGCCTCTTCTCAGAAGCCTCCTGAGCAAAAGTCTTCTCTCAGAAGACTGATTCCCCCTAATAAAACAGCACCCATTGTCATGCTGTCACATCTTCCTGTTATCTTCTTTTTATGTTTATTTTAGAAAATTCCAGATATAGGAAAGTAAACAGAGTAGCTGCAACAGTTACCTAATTCATAGGCAAACTTGTTTTATCTAGTTGCACATCTACTTTTCCCCTTTTATACATTTTGAAGTAATTCCCAGACATCATATCTTTTAATCCATAAATACTGCTTATGTATCTCTACTCACTAAGGAAACTTTTTGTTAATCATAATACCATTATCACAACTGAAAACAAAGATAATAAATCTTGTGTGTGTGTGTGTGTGTATGTGTGTAGTGGAATATTATTCAGCCATAAAAACAAGGAAAATCTTACATTTGCAATAAGTTGGATGGACCTTGAAGATATTATGCTAAATGAAACAAGTGGGATAGAGAAAGACAAATACTGTATCATCTCACTTGTGTGCTTAATTTAAAAGGAGAGAGAGAGAACCAATCTTGTATAAAAAATAATTGAAATAAATAAATAAATAAGAGATCTGATTGTGGTTATCTAAGGCAGAGGGTAGGGGAAGGAAAAATGGAGGAAGATGGTCAAAGGTATAAACTTCCAGTTATAAAGCAAGTAAATACTAGGGGTGTAATATACAATGTCATGACTATATTTAACACTGCTATATGATATATAAGAAAGTTGTTACAAGAGTAAATCCTGAGAGTTCTTATCATAAGGATATATTTTTTTCCTTTTTTCTTCCATCTCTTCTTTTTATTACATCTGAGAAGGTGAATGTTAGCTGAACGTATTGTGGTAATCATTTCACAATATGTGTACATAAGACCATCATGTTGAAGGCTTTAAACTTATATACAAGTGTATTCAATTATTTCTCAATAGAATTGGAAAAAATACAGTAATTCTTTAATATAGCAAATATTCAGTCAGTGTTTAAATGACCAAATTACTTATTAATATCATTTTCTTCCTAGTTTGAATTATTATTTAAATAAGATACATAACTGATTTGTTGATAAGTTTCTTAATATTCCTTTAATGTGTAAGTTCCTTCTCTGTCTTGCCACCCTCTTTTTTTTCCCACTGCCATCTATTTATTGAAAACAAAATTGGTCATTGGTCCTACAGTGTTTCCCACTCTGAATTTTGCTGATGAGTTTCATTACTACATTCCTCTTGCCCACTTTATTTTCTGTGAAGTGATGGTTGCATCATATGAAGTTTTCTTGGTGCAACTGCTTCATAGAGGTGCTGGTTTTCCTCCAACAGATAGTGCACTATCTGCTTTTGTGATGTAGGCAGAAAATGACGATTATTGCCTTGATCCATTAATGTATCAGGAGTTCAAAATGATAAGTTTCAATTCTGTTGTTACAACTTAATTTATTAACTGGAGTATTGCTGTAAGGTAAATCTTGCCCTCATCAACTTTTCGGTTGCCCTGCAAGAGTTCATATAAGGAAAATGAGGTAAATGTTTGATTGGCTCCTTTTTTGGGGGGATGGGATTAAGTTTCAAAATAATGAGTCCCCTAGCATCCCTCAGAAGTTACCAGTTAGTGTTGTTATTTATCTCAGTTAGCTATAGTTGAATTAAAAAAAAAAACAAAAACAAAAAACTTCCCCCTTGCCTCCTCTGTCAGAGATTAATTGACAGTAGACATGTGGGTTGATTTCTGGGCTTTCTATCCTGTTCTGTGGATCCATAGTTCAGTTTTTGCACAAGTATCTCACTGTTTTGATTATTGTTTCTTGGTAGTATAGTCTGAATTCAGGGAGACTTACTCCTCCAGCTCCATTTTTCTTTCTCAGCATTGCTTTGGCTATTCAGGGTCTTTGTGTTTCCATACAAATTTTAAATGTTTTTGTTCTAGTTCTGTGAAAAATGCCATTGGTAATTTGATATGAATTGCACTGAATCTGTAGGTTGCCTTGGGTAGTACAATCATTTTGACAATATTGACAAGAAGATGGTATATCTTTCCATCTGTTTGTGTTATCTTCAGTATCTTTCATCAGTGTCTTACAGTTTTCAGAGTATAGGTCTTTGCCTCCTTAGGTAGGTTTATTCCTAGATATTTCATTATTTTTGATGTGATGGGATTGTTTCCATAATTTCTTTTTCTGATCTTTCATTGTGATTGTATAGAAATGCAACAGATTTCTGTGTATTAATTTTGTATCCTGCAAATTCACCAAATTTATTGATGAGCTCCAATATTTACTGGTAGCATCTTTAGACTTTTCAATGTATAGAATCATGTCATCTCTAAGCAGCTAGTTTTCCTTTTTTTTTTTTTCTTTCCCAATTCGGATTCCTTTTATTTCTTTTCCTTTTCTGACTGCCATGGCTAGGACTTCCAAACCTATGTTGAATAAAAGTGGCTAAACTAGAATCTTTGTCTTGTTCCTGATCTCAAAGGAAATGCTTAAAAACTTCCAACAGACAAAAGGCCAAGACTAGAGGGCTTCACAGGTGAATTCTCTCAAACATCCAGAGAAGAGTTAACACCTCTCCTTCTCAAACTATTCCAAAAAATTCAGAGGAAGAAACATTTCCAAGCTCCTTCTATGAGGCCACCATCACCTTGAAATCAAAACCAGACAAAGACACCACAAAAAAAGAAAATTACAGGCCAGTATCACTGGTGAACACAGACACATAAATCCTCAAGAAAATACTAGCAAGCTGAACTTAATAATACATATATATGTATGTAATATACATATATAAACAAAATGAAAAGACAGCCCACAGAATAAGAGAAAATATTTGCAAATGGAGCAACTGACAAGGGATTAATCTCCAAAATATGCAAACACCTCCTGCAGCTCAATATCAAAAAACCAATCAACCCAATCAAAAAAAAAAATGGGCAGAAGATGTAAATAGACATCTCCAAAGAAGACATACAGATGGAAAAAAAAAAAAAAACCCACAGGAGAAGATGCCTAACATCACTAATTAGTATTAAATGCAATAATACTACAATAAGGTACTACTTTACACCAGCAAGCATGGCCATTATCAAAAAGTCTGCAAACAATAAATGCTGGAGAAGCTATAGAGAAAAGGGAACCCTATTACACTGTTGGCAGGAATGTTCTTTGGTGCCACCACTATGGAAAACTGTATGGAGTTTCCTCCAAAAACTAAAAATGGAACTACCATATGATCCAGAAATCCCACTCCTGGGCATCTATCTGGACAAAACCATAATTCAAAAAGATACATGCACCCCAGTGTTCATTGCAGAACTATTTACAATAGCCAAGTCATGGAAACAACCTAAACGTCCATCGGCACAGGAGTGGATAAAGAGATGTAGTACATATACACAATGGAATATTACGCAGCCATTAAAAGGAAAGAGGAGTTCCTGTCCTGGCACAGTGGTTAACGAATCCGACTAGGAACCATGAGGTTTCGGGTTCGGTCCCTGCCCTTGCTCAGTGGGTTAAGGATTCGGCGTTGCCGTGAGCTGTGGTATAGGTCGCAGACGTGGCTCGGATCCCACGTTGCTGTGGCTTTGGCATAGGCTGGTGGCTACAGCTCCGATTAGACCCCTAGCCTGGGAACCTCCATATGCCGCGGGAGTGGCCCAAGAAATAGCAAAAAAAAAAAGACAAAAAAATAAAAAATAAAATAAAATAAAAGGAAAGAAATAACGGCATTTGCAGAAACATCAATGGACCTAGAAGTTATCATGCTAACTGAAGTTAGTCAGTCAATGAGACACCAACATCAAATGCTATCACTTACATGTGGAATCTGAAAAAAGGACACAATGAACTTCTTTGCAGAACAGATACTGACTCACAGACTTTGAAAAACTTATGGTTTCCAAAGGAGACAGGTCGGGGGTTGGGGGGATGTGCTGGGGGTTTGGGATGGAAATGCTATAAAACTGGGTTGTGATGATCATTGTACACCTATAAATGTAATAAAAATCATTAAGTAATTTTTTAAAAAAAAAGAAGTACCTATATACAGTGGAATATTACTCAGCCATAAAAAGAAGAAATAATGCCATTTGCAGCAACATGAATGGGCCTACGGGTTATCATACTAAGCAAAGTTGGTCAGATAGTGAAAGATAAACATCATATGATATCACTTATATGCAGAAAATTTTAAAAAAGGATACAAATGTATTTATTTGCAAAAGAAAAAGACTCACAGACTTTGAAAAACTTATGGTTACCAAAGGGGACAGGTTGGGGGGAGGAATGTACTAGGGGTTTGGGATTGATTGCACACTGAGGTATATGGAATGATTGGCCATTAGGGGCCTATTGTATAGCACAGAGAACTCTACTCAGTATTCTGTAAAAATCTATGTGGGAAAAGAATCCAAAAGAGAATGGATGTATGTATATGTATAATTTAATCTTTTTGTTGTACAGCAGAGCATATCAACACTGCAAATCAACTATATTTCAACTATTTAAAAGTTTTGTAAAATTTTTAAAAATGAAAAAAAAAAGCCTGCAAACAATAAATGCTGGAGAAAGTGTGGGAAAAAGGGAATCCTTCTACACTGTTGATGGGAATGTAAATTGGTTCAACTGCCCTAAAGAACAGTATGAAGTTTCCTTAAAAAACTAAAAATAGAACCACCACATGATCTAGCAATTCCACTCCTCGGCATCTATCTGGAGAAAACTATAATTCAAAAAGATACGGAGTTCCTGTTGTGGCGCAGCAAAAACGAATCTGACTAGGAACCGTGAAGTTGCAGGTTCAATCCCTGACCTTGCTCAGCAGGTTAAGGATCCAGCATTGCCATGAGCTGTGATGTAGGTTGCAGACATGGCTCGGATCTGGCGTTGCAGTGGCTCTGGTGTAGGCCAGCAGGAACAGCTCCGATTCGACCCCTACCCTGGGAACTTCCATGTGCCTTGGGTGTGGCTCTGCAAAGACAAAAGACAAAAAAAAAAAAAAAAAAAGATACATGCACTTCAATGTTCATTGCAGTGCTGTTTTCATACCCAAGAAGTCGAAGCAAGCTAAATGTCCATCACCAGAAAGATGGATAAAGAAGATGTGGTACATATGTACGATGGAATGCTACTCAACCCTAAAAGGAACCAAATAAGACCATTTACAGCAACATGGATACAACTAGAAATTATAATACTAAGTGAGGTAAGTCAGAAAAAGACAAATACCATATGTAGAATTTAAAAAAATGGTATAAATGAAGTTATTTACAAAGCCAAAGTGGATTCACAGTCTTCAAAAACAAACTTATGGTTGCCAAAAGGGAAAAGTAGGGGGAGAGGATAATTTAGGAGTTTGAGATTAACAGAGAAAAAATACCATTAGGTATAATGGTATAATCTATAAAATATATAATCAACAAGGAGCTCCTGTATAGCTCAGGGAACTCTATCCAATACTCTGTAATAATCTATATGAGAAAAGAATCTGAAAAAGAATGGATATATGTTTATGTATAACTGAATTACTTTGCTATACACCTGAAATTAATACCTCATTATAAATCAAGGATACTCCAGTGTAAAATAAAAATTAATTAAAAGAAAAAAACCCTCAAGGAATTCCCATTGTGATTCAGTGGTAACAAAGCCAACTAGTATCCATGACGACACGGGTTAAGGATCTGGTGTTGCCATGAGCTGTTGGGTAGTTTGCAGGTGCAGCCCAGATCTCGTGTTGCTGTGGCTGTGGTGTAGGCCAGCAGCTGCAGCTCCCACTCGAACCCTAGCCAGAACTTCCATATGCTTCAGGTGCGACCCTAAATAGCAAAAACAAAACAAAATAAAAAACCTTAAAAACAAACAAAAACCCCAAAATAAACAGACAAGAAATCCTATCCAGAATGGACACATATATTACAAATAGCAAACAGGAAAAGTAAAAAAAAAAATTGTTATGCTTGTATTTCATGCATTCAGAATGTTAAGAAGAGACATGAAAGATGTTAAAAAGATCCAAACCAAACTTTTAAATATTAAAACTGTAATGCATGAAATGAAAATGTTGAATGTGATTAATCACAGATTAGATTTTACAAAAGAAAAGATTAAGGCTTAGTAAACTTGAAGATACAGCAATATAACTATTCAAAATAAAACACAGAGAAGAGGAAATGTTTTTAAATGAGCAAAGCTGTGAGCTGTGGCACAGTTGAAGCAGACTAGTCTACATACATTTATAATCCCTGAAAGAGAAAAGAAGGGAACAAAAAATTAAAGAAATACAGCTAAAATTTTCCAGATTAGATGAAATCTATAAATCCACAGATTTAGGAAGCTGAACAAATCCCAAGCACAAAAATCATGTATAAAACTATACCAATACATACAATAATCAAATTGCTCAAAACCAGGGTAATCCTAAAAACAACTAGAACCGTGAGGATGTGGGTCAATCCCTGGCCTCAGTCAGTGGGTTAAGGAGCTGGTGTTGCCACAAGCTATGGTGTAGGTCACAAATGCAGCTTGGATCCCACATTGCTGCAGTTGTGGTATAGGCTAGCAGCTTTAGCTCCAATTTGACCCCTAGCCTAGGAACTTCCATATGCTGCAGGTGCAGCTCTAAAAAAAATAAAGTAACTAGACTAATAATAATAATAATACATACATACAGAAAGATAAAATTTCAGATGACAGCAGATTTCTTGTCAGAAATAATGCAAGTAAAAACACTATAGAGCAACAGTACAAACTGCTGAAGAAAAAAGTGTCAATTCTCTTCCTAGTGAAAAATTTTTTTCAAAAATGAAGGTGAAATTAGAACATCTTTAGATGTACAAAAGCTGGAAGAGCTCCAGTATACCTAGTATAAGAGCTATACAAGGAAATCCTTCAGTTATAAGAAAAATGGATATATGTTCTACACTAAGGAATGAATTTCTCCAGAAATGGTAAATTCATGGGTAGATGAGTGTTTATTATTTAAGTCTTTTAAAGACAATTAATTATTTAAACAAAACTAGTAACAATATAGTGTGCAGTTTATAACATTCAAACTATATAACAAAAAGCATGATGACCACAACAGCAAAAGTGTCAGAAGAGGAGAAAAGGAAATATATACTCTTGTACAGTTCTCTTGCTATATTTGAACATAGACTGATAAAGTAAAGGTGTGTACTATAAAACTTAAAGCACCACTCAAATAACAAAACAATAAGTTACAGCTAATAAGGAAACAATAGAAATAAAATGTCTGTTACCAGGGCGCTGTCTTGCATAGAATGACGGCTCCTGAGACGGCTTAATTCTGCTACATGTTGTTTCTCATTGGCCAGCAGGCTGGCCTGAATGTGGTGGCAGGTTTGCAAAAATGAAAAGGCACCAACTGTGTGAGAGCAATCAGAAATAGGTAAGGCTTCTTGAGGATTACACTCAGAACTGACACACTGTCCTTTTTGCTGCATTCTGTTGGTCTGAGAGAATTATAAGGCCAGTCTGTATTCAAGGGACAGGGGAAACAGCTATTTCCATAATAGTTGTGGCTATTCTATCTCCTGGTGAGAGGAACTACAGTCAACTTGTAAGGGACAGAGATACTGGGAAGGAAATAATTGAGGCTATTTTTGCAATCAATCTTAGAATTATTATTAACTCATGGATATAGTCCTATTTGATGTATTTTAATCAATTACAATTATTCTTATTGATAGTAGTCGAATTGTCCATATTAGGACAGTGGAAGCTGCTATTTGCTTGGAGCCCCCTGCCATATACTCTAAGTCTGGAAACTATATTTCCTAGATTCCCCTTTCCTATGTGGTATTGGGTCTGGATTAGACAATGTCAGAAATTCATGCAAAGTTTGAAAGTAGGATGAGGGAGCTGAAGCCATTAGTCTCGGACCAGATTCATTCACTTCACAGACCTGTCCATGAGCTCCCACCTCAAAGTCACTCTAGGTAAAGTGACAGCTTCTCAAACTCTTCTAGAATGCTTGCTTTTCAAACACATCCAAGCTTCATGCTGAAGACTAGTGATGTTCTCCTCTGGCTGCTTTTTCAGCTTTTCCACACTCGTATAAATTCAAATTCTTATAACAAGCTCTTTTATTCCCATAATAGTTGTTGTGACTCTTCTCTTATTTGAACCTGGGCTGATAAAGCATTCTTCAAGTTGACTTCTGAGTCTTTTTGACATAAGATTGTGTAAGTTTAAAAACTTTTTTTCCTGGTATAAGAAGATAGTCTAAGGTTGTCTTGTACTATTACTGCCCAATCTGGAATCAGCAAATTCTTCAGGGACCTCCTGGTTTTTTGGTATTTGTTTTTTTTTAATTTACTTGGAGTAATTCCTCTCTGAGTATATGGCTTATTCATAAATTTCCTTTCACTATCTGACATTAAATCATTAAATAGTGTATTTTTTCCTATTGTCTGTTTCCTCCTTTAGGAAATTTAATGAGAGCAAGGACTTTTCTTTGTTTACCACTGTATCCCTAGTACATTTTTGGCTATTAAAAAATTATTTTCTTATCCTCATCAAGTGATTTCTTATAATTTCTATTTATTATACGAATAGGTTTTTGAAGGTTATGTGCAATGAAGAAAATGTTGGCAAGATAAATAAGTTTAACTTATTAGCCCATTGCTAATTTTTTGAACTTATTATACTGAAATTAAATTCAGCATTTACAGTTTCAAAAAAAAAAAAAATCCCAGAGAAGTGCCTGTGATATCCCAGGCATTTTTATTCCAGAGACAAGCCTTAGAATCCACGTAGTAAGAATCTACTTCACTGAGGCAAAATTAAGTGTGGCTTTCAGCAAAAATTTGCTGCAGTTTTGCTGTCACGTGACACCTAGTAGTTCTGTGGTTTTTGTGGACACAAAGAATAAACAGTGAACTCAGAGAAGTACTACCACAGTAGTCTATTTTATATAAGTACCCTGGTGCCAAACATTTGATGCTAACCACAGAGCAAAAAAGTTAGTGTGTAGATTAATACATGATAAAAATTGAAATGTAAATAATCATAATCACACCACTATAAACCACATGTTTTTTATAAAATGTCTCCATTTTACTTACTGGCAGGCTAGGTACCTATAATTGGAGAAAGGCTTCAGACTAGAAAAATATCATCTGTCTACTGTAAACGTCAATGATTTGAATTAAGATAGAAGCTATAAATTTCTTGGTTTAACAATTTTGTGTTTAACAAAGTTTTCTTGGTGTTTTAACTGCTGAATGAAGAGTGGTCCTTTATGTTTTACCAAATCAATATGTTTTAATATAAAAATAAACATGTTGGAGTTATATTTGTAAGAAGAGTTTCCAAAATATAACAGGTTTTTAAAAACAATACTTATCTTTATATTTTCCATTTTCTTTATAACTTGCTTATATAATCTACAAAGATACTTTGAATTATTGGTATCTGGATTCTTCAGTTTTAGTGTTTTGTAAAGTAGCAACACATTGACAGTGGAAAGTGTTAACTCTTAAATGAGTCAGAAACCACTCACAGATTTCTTAAAGCCAAAGAAGTAAACAAGAATGACCTAATCACTACTGCCAAACCAATTTCCAAGTTGTAATCTGTAGTGATCTACAAAATGAGTTGGTTTGGTAAATTATGAATGAGTTAAAGAGATAATATTATTATTTGTACTCTTTATACTATAAAAATAAAATATGTCAAGTCAGGGAAGCCTATTATGAAAAGAATCTATTGCTTTATGATTAAAATATATCTATTTTTGATAGCTCAAAATTCATTTCACGGTAAGCTTTGATGGGATGAGGAATAAGGGAAGCAGAACATACTGGATAACAGTAGTACATTTCCTGTGACAGCAAATGGAAAATCATCAGATTGCAAGCCTTCTGGGCTGGGCTTTAAACTTAAATAAATACCACACACACGACACTCATTTTCTCCTGCTTGTGTTGTCCCAGAGGTAGATACCAAGATGGAGTTAGAAATGCGAGTTACAGTGGAGGTAACACCCATGCAGGAGCAAAAGTGAAAATGATCAGAGAAAGCCTACAATCCACAACACAAGTCTGACGGCGGTGAAAGTGAAAGGGGAAGGATGAAAAATTGAGGAGGAAGAGCCTCAAACCCCTTGCTGCAGCTCTGAAAAAGTTACAGTCAGCCCAATGGGGTGCACTGGTGCAAAAATTGCCCATAGAGAGTTTCAAATTGGGAGGAAATTGCCATGTTCTAGTACCCTGATGTGCTTAGTCTCTCCAGGGAGCTGCGTGAAGCCAACTTGATCTTGATTTGAACCCTGGGCTATATCCTGAAGGCACTGTAGTAGGAGGCTGTACCCTTCATGGCAGCTTCTCTCTTGAGGGGTGATCTAAGCAGCTTGCCTTCATGGCTGCCACCTTTCCTATTCAAATTATAGTGATCCATAGAGATATCTTTCTCTTTAACAATAGGATAGAATGTTTTGTTTTGTTTTTCAGTTTTTTTCTTGCTTGTTTTATTGAAGTGTAGTTGATGTGTAATATTATATGTTACAGAGGTACAATATAATGTTTCACAATTTTGAAAGGTTATACTCCCTTTATAGTTAATGTAAAACATTGGCTATATTCCCTACATTGTACAATATATCCTTGTAGCTTATCATCTAGAGGGACATGATACTTTGTACCTCTTAATCCTCAACCCCTGTATTTCCCCTCTACCCTTCCCCACTGGTAACCATTAGTTTGTTCTCTATAACTCTGAGCCTGTTTCTTTATTATTATTATTTTTCACTAGTTTTTTATATTTTTTAGATCCCACATATAAGTAGATCATAAAGTATTTGTCTTTGTCTGATTTCACTTGCATAACATCCTCCAAGTCCCTCTATATTGCTGCAAATGGCAAAATTTCATTCATTTTTATGGCTGGAGTGTTCCATTGTGTGTATATGGAGGGGGGGAAGACGCATCAATAAGAATTCTGGGATAAACTAATAATAATGTTAATATGGTTGGAGGCTCCTAGAATGACTGGTGGACATTGAGAGATGGCTAAGGTACTGATTTTCTTTAAAGGGAACATATCAATATTCTTTTGGTTTGCATTTTCCCAGAATCAGACCCTTAGCCAAGGATTTAAGTGGAAATATTTTATTTTGATGGTGACTTCAAAAAGCACAAATAGGAAAGTGCAGAAGTGAGACAAGGAGAGGAAGAAAGTCAATACAGGACATACTAACGAACATGTTTTCACTTTGGACGATGAGAGTAAATCCCATTGGGACCCTCTGGGAGACAGAGAACAGGCCTCAGATTTGTCCTATTTAAAGAGCAAAAAAAGCTGGGTGTTCACCCACCATCTCTAGTTCTTTTTTTTTTTTTTTTTTTTTTTGTCTTTTTGCTATTTCTTGGGCCGCTCCTGCGGCATATGGAGGTTCCCAGGCTAGGGGTCGAATCGGAGCTGTGGCCACCAGCCTACGCCAGAGCCACAGCAACACGGGATCCGAGCCGCGTCTGCAACCTACACCACAGCTCACAGGCAACGCCAGATCGTTAGCCCACTGAGCAAGGCCAGGGACCGAACCCGCAACCTCATGGTTCCTAGTCGGATTCGTTAACCACTGCGCCACGACAGGAACTCCACAGTTCCTTATTTTTTAACAGCTGTTCCCATGGTCCACACATTTGGTCCACGCAGCTGTTCCCACGGTCCAGTCTGCCACACATTTGGCCAAGCACCCTCCCAAGATCCAAGAAACCCCCTGGCTAAGGGTCACAGTTCTTGGAGTAAGAAATTGTTAGTATGTATAGGAAACATAATTGCACAGGGGATGTGGGTTGGACACCAATAGCAACTGCTGCAATCAACCCCTTGCACTAAACAGATTTATCTATGCCCACTGTCTAGCCACTATTCTTTAATCTAGTGGCAGAATCAATAAACTAGAGAATGACAAAAAGAAAAAAAAAAGAAAGTGAAAAGGAGAGATCAGCAGAACCAAGAGCTGGTTCTTTGGGAAGCTGATAAGACAAACAAGTAAATACACATGCAGCCTATGATTCAGAAACCCTACTTCTGGTATAATGCCAAGAGGCCATCTTACACAGGCCTATGCAGAAACAGATACAAGATGGTTTACCTCAGCATTATTTGTGAAAGTGGGCATTTGAAGGGCCTTAGTTGTCCATCACTGAGATAATGGATAAATAAAATATGATGATGCATATTATAGTATGTTCTGAAGTAGTCAGAAATAAATGAACTAGATGTAATCAAAGCCACATGGCTAGATCTTGAAAACATTAGTGAAAAAATACATAGTGTAATATTATTTGTGTAAATTAAAAACACATGAATACAAAAGAAACACTGTGTGTATTAGGGATATAAACTTCTTCAAAGACATAAAATATATCAGCATATACCTTGAGAGAAAGGGCACCTATATGAGTTGGAATAGGATCTGAAGAGAAAATATAGTAAAATTAAGACAAAACCAAACAAGAGAAGCATTGTGCCAAATGACAGTGTACCATGAACCTAAAAATGAGACAGGCAACTATTTTCACCTGAGGTTAAAAAATAAATTGTATGGCACTAATTAAATGGCATGGAAGTTGTATTTTATCTGATGTAAAGATCACATTCTTTCATAGAGTCAGATACATGGACACCTGGCTTTGAAATAATTTGAAATTTCATTTCTGATTCAGGTTTCCCTTGGGTTTTATTATGTTTTTTTCTGTGAGCAAAGTTTGGCCATGATATTCTCAGTCCCTAAGGAATTCAAATATCCAACTTAAAACTTCATATAATATTATCATTCCAGAGGAATTAAAATAATGAATAACATTCAGTGAAAAAAGTTCAGAAATATTATTCATAAATAAAAAAATCAGAAAATGTCTTCTACTTAAAGATATCTAGACAAAATATATTTCTTTCTGTTTCAAATGTTACAGGCAGAAATTGCTAGACTTCTGAATTCTTAAAATTTATTCACATAATTTGAGGAAACATTTTTCTAGTTAACTTCAAAATAAAAATCTAAAAATAGACACTCAGAATAAAACATTCCCTCAATAGGGTCATAATCAATTTTATCATTATACATTTTCTAAAATTTTTATATATAAATAGAAAAGTTTAATCATGGAAAAAATATATAGTTAACCAAATATCAAAATATCCTAAAAATAATGAATTGCAATATCTGATCCTAAAATCCTAGTTTTAGATGTACATTTTTAATGTTTCAGTTCCATTTTTTTGACCTTGAAATATTTTAATGATTTTTAAAGTCAGTGTACGTTTTGGGGCCTACACATTTTGGGGTCAGATCTAACTACAACTTTACTTATGTTATAAAGTATATATTTTATACATTTTAAAGTATATATTTTCTAACTATAAACATATTTAACAGAGATATTAATTTATCTCTGTTTTGGACACTTTCAGAACATAATAACCAAATTCACATATTTTTCTTTGTTTTGAATACTAATGATAGCTTTGTCCTAAGCCAAACACAGTTGTGTACAAAAACAGGCATATTTAAGTTTGGTAATCAGTTTTGGAGTAGAAATAGAATAAAATCTTCCTTTAGGCAAAAGCAATTGCCCTAAAGAAATGTCTCCAGGATCACGTGACTGTATCATCACAGTATATCATTCCCTTTTTAAAGTCCCTTCATTGAACTCTTTTGTCTAGAGTAGCAACAGAAGGTTCAGGAGGCAGGGGATAGGGCTTGGAGGATGGCGCAGGCGGAGTGAGCATTTGTCTATTCTTTTTCTATTTTCCCATGTTGCCTCTCACTGAAACTATATCAGGAAGTGTACATTCTTAAGGGTACAGATTAGATGATTTTCAGAGCTGCTGTACCTCAGGTTAAATATACATATGTAAGGCATTCACGTTAGTGATGGGCTACTAAGAATTTATTCCCATTACTTTCACTTTCAGTTTCTCACGGTATAGTGGTCCAGTTTGACAACGAGTGTTGTACTACTGGCACCAACTGTTCAAATTTACCTTCCTTTAAATCTCTTTAACAAGAAAAGCGTCATCTACCAAACCTTTTACAAAATGCTATCCAAAGGCTTATTCTGCACATTTAATTCACTTGGGTATTTGTTACCCAGATTTTATTTAGCAATATTTTTCTTGTTCTCAACTTCTTCTCTGATTATGGTTTTGAGAACATGGTTTGTGTCCAGCTTCATTCTGGGCTTGTAGATAATCTCTCCTGCTGAATTTCACTCTGAATCTTAATAGTGTCCCTGATTTTTGTGTTTTGTTCTTTTGCTGCCATGATGTGCAAATGAGCTCTTGCAATTCTGCAGGTGGAAGTTGTCTGATTTTACATATGTGATTTAACCTCCAAATTTGATCTCTGAGCTCCTAAAAACTAGAAGCTGTTACTTATCTATCTTTGTACCTCCTATATATATATCAGAGCCTAAAAAAAAATGGCAAGCATTCAGTAATTGTTGAAGTGATTACAAAGAGAAGCAAATTTGGGACTGGAATCTGGGGGAAACTTATTTTAATCATCAAATTCATTCCATACAATGTCATATTATATGGTCAGGTTATTTTATGGGATACATCTTTGTCAATAAACAATTATCCAGTCGATCTAGGAAAAATGGAAACCTTGATTCAAGCCAAATTTGAGGATTATAACCCAGGAAGAGCAACTCAGTTCTCAGAACACTCTGAGAACTGTTCTGCCCCTTAGAACTCAAGGCACAGCTATGTAAGTTTCTTGAGACAGAAATGACACATGATTGACACTTTACATAATCCAGATCTGAGAGCCATGTGACCTCTTATGAGATCAAGAAGGAATTTTACCTGTAAGGAGTTGTCTTACTGATGATAGGAGAACGTTGCTCTTTATGGTTGAGCAGGTATTTCTGCCGCTGGGGAAGGTTTGTTTGATGCATAATGCAGATACACAATACACAGTGAGGGAGAGAGAAGACCAAAGAGCAGAGATTTTTGTATTTATATTTTTCTTGTCTGGTCATAAAATATGAGTTTTAGGGGGATCCCGTTGTGGTTCAGCAGTAATGAACCCGACTAGTATCCATGTGGATGTAAGTTCAATTTCTGGCCTTTCCGTGAGCTGTGGTATAGATTGCAGAAACAGCTTGGATCCTGCATTGCTGTGGCTTTGGTGTGGGGTGGCAGCTGCAGCTCTGATTCAAGACCCCCTAGCCTGGGAACTTCCATATGCCACAGGTGTGGTCCTAAAAAGCAATAGATATGTGGTGTGTGTTTGTGTGTGTGTGTGTGTGTGTGTGTGTGTGAATTTTACTTCACACTTTGTATGTATATATTGCTACCAACCTCACAACAAAGAAGGAATTATTATCCTCATTTTATTTTTTTAAAGCAAATGTGATACTTAAGAGTGTTTGAGTGATTTGCCTGAGGTGAACAGGGTTAGTATAAGTAGTAAAAATTATCTTTCAGAAGTCTTGGCTCTTCTATATAAATTCAGTCAATAGAAAATAAATATGGTAATAGAAATAGGGAATTTCTCCCAATATTCTCGTCACCCATGGAAGTCAGGAATATTGGTAGTGGTGGTGGGTATTGCCAGTTTAGAATGAGGTCGTTGAGAGTTCTCATCGTGGCTCAGTGGTTAATGAACCCAACTAGTATCCATGAGGACGCAGGTTCAATCCCTGGCTTTGGTCAGTGGGTTAAGGATCCGGCATTGCTGTGAACTGTGGTGTAGGTCAAAGATGTGGCTTGTATCCTGCATTGCTGTGGCTGTGGTGTAGGCCGGCAGCTACAGCTCCAATTCAGCCCCTAGCCTGGGAACCTCCATATGCCACTGGTGTGGCCCTAAAAAGACAAAGACAAAAAAAAGAAAAAGAAAAAGAAAGAAAGAATAAGAGGTTATGGATCTTACCTAATGGAGCGTGGATTTCCACTCAAGACATAAAGAAATTCTGATCCTCTAATTGGCAGCGATCCACCCAAGAGTGTAAAGGAGAAAGAGCAAAAAGATGTGTAGAAGTGATGCCATTTTCTGTCTAGAGGTAAAACTCAACAAGACATCTAAAAGATCCAAGATTAGAAGATCTGATTCATAAACTGTCTCCCCAGTGTACCACATACCAAATAAAATCCCAAGGGAAAAAAGACTGACTTCTTTTTTTATCGTATTGTTTCAGTTACCTATTGCTGCATAACTTACCCCAAGATTCAGGAGTGTCAAACAGCAGTTTTGCTGTATCTCACGATTTTGTGAGTAAAGAGGTTGAGCAGGTTTTAGCTGAGAGACACTTCTCTTCCATGTAGGATTGATTGGGATCATCAAGTTATTTAAACTGATAAATGGAATGGTCTGGAGGGTCCTATAAGACCTTTCACTCACATGATTGTTACCATGGTAAGAAATTCTAGATGGCTGAGTTCAGCTGGAGCTACTGACCAGAGCACCAACATGTGATCGTTGTAGCATGAGAAAGTTACAAGGCAGTTGAATTTCTTACATAACAAGCCAGGGCTTGCAGAAAGAGTTTTTCAAGAAACAGGAAGTAGAAGCTGCCAGTTTCTTACGGTCTGGTCCTGGAAAATGACATAGTGCTCTTTCTGCCATAATCTAATTGTCAGAGTGGGTCTAGAGCCCACAGTGATTTAAAGTGTAGGTACAGTACATAGATCCTCATTTCTGGATAGGAGAAATGTCAAAGAATTTGGGCTCATTTTTAATTGACCAAACAGCCAAATTAACATTCAGAATTCTTGCTTATAAATGATATCCTTCAATGTATTTTTTCAGTACCCCAAAGAAAGGAACTTTTTTGTTCTTCTCTGTTCTCAGATTACTATTGCTGTAGCTGTATCCCATTGTGCTTTATATTATGGCTACTGTCTAGATTTTAATCAGCACTTCTAAAGTCTACACGAAGATATTTTTACATTTATTCCCAAGTTGTTTACGTACCAATATGAATGAAAAGTTAAGGCAGAAATTTTAGAATGCTTATTGTTGTCCCCATTCTTTCCTTCTTGGCCTCCAAATGTTTAAATGCTTCCAGACTCTTTGCTCTTCTAAAGCAGATTGAATATGCCATCCCAGCATGCACAGAATTTTTCTCATTGTCATTGAATGATAGAATGTAAACCCAATAAGTATTTTGGGAACCACATAAACCAGACTTGGCATTTCACAGAAGTGAAATCTAAGGCTCAAAGAAGTTTGTATGAACTTATCCAAATCATGCAAATAATTTATAGGCCTACCAGAACTCACATTGAGGGCTCATTGGTCCTCTTCAGTTATACAAATGGCATATGTATTTTGTGTTCATATTTTTTTTTCAAATGGTATTTTATTAGAAAACTAAAAATGAAAAACTGTTTTTAAATTACAAATTTACCAAGTCCAGAATACCAAACCATAGAAATGATTGAATTTCCTCTGGTTTCCCAGTTGGATCCTTCCTGGTCTTCCCAAGATAGTTCTGGTCACTTGAGCCTGATGGGACCACTGACTCTTAATTGTTCACAAGATAATTTCTTATAGAAAATAAATGCATTCCCCCTCCATAGGAATGCATTAACATGCTAGTCCCTATCTCAGACACCCAGCAGAAAACTTAAGCTCTTTTAAACTCTAAAAGGCAAAATCAACTTTATACTCCCATCTTAACTTATAGGCCAACATAGTTTCCCTAAACTTCCTCAGACTGCTTACTTGATGTTGAGGATATAGTTAATAAATAGCACTTAAGTAGATAAGATTGTAACCCCCTGGTTTGTAATTAATGCATTTGTTCATTTAATTGATTTTACAAATAAGAGAAATTCAGTCATAAGAAAACTCATTTTAAGGAAATGATAAATCTCATTCAGTCAAGGTAGCAAGCAACTCTTTCAAACCACAGAGAGAGAGAGTTTTTTCAGTACTTTTACTGAAGTCTAGTCTCATCACTAAAGAGAGAACACCTACTTTATGTGATCAAAGTCAGTAAGCTCTAGCACTGAAAGTAGGACAAAATTCTTAAATAAATCAATAAACACACTATTCCACTTGGCTAATTCTATGAAATACCACACACATGCTAGTGTGTCACAGCAGTAGCTGGGGAAAGAGCGAGGATAAAAAAATGTTATATGATTCCTGCATTTTCAGAGTATCAAGCATACAGTGAAACAATGAACACCTTCTATACAGATCCTCAAAATTTTAATTCCAAATTAATATGACCACCATACCTTGGCCATTTCTCACACTCGTAAAAGCAGCACATATAAAACAGAATCTCGTAGAGTTCCTGTCATGGCTCAGCGGTTAATGAACCCAACTAGCATCCATGACGACATGGGTTTGATCTTTGACTTTGCTTAGTGGGTTAAGGATCCGGCATTGCCATGAGCTGCGGTGTAGGTTATAGACACAGCTCGTATCCCTCATTGCTGTGGCTGTGGTATAGACCAGCAGCTACAGCTCTGATTCGACCCCTAGCCTGGGGAACCTCCATATGCCATGGGTATGGCCCTAAAAGCACAGAAATAAAAGACAAAAAAAAAAAACAAAAACAAAAACAGAATCTCTTCATAATGGATGTGATAGGCTTCCATTTCCCAGTGGTCAATTGTTTACCCGAAAGGACATTTCCAGGTTAGAAAATATAAATATGCATATACCAAAAAATAAAAATCCCTGAGACTCTATTACCCAGAGATAGTGGAAACACTTAAGGATGGATTTATTTGTAATTCATTTTTTCATTTAATATAAAAATATAATGTGAACTTTTTTATGTCTAAATCCTCTTCTACAGCATCTTTTTCTAAAAGCTGTATAGTATTCTACCCTCTGGCTGGTTTATAAAAATGTACTAGTTATTGGTCATTTAAACTAATTATAACTTTTTACTAATTATAACAATACCGTATGAATATCCTAGAATTATATTTGTTGCATACATTCATGACTATGCAAAATGACAGAATCAAAGTGGAATCTCTGGGCCAAAAGGTTTGCACATTTTAAGGTTTTTACTGCATATTCACAAATTGTATCCAGAATCTACCAATTTTTATTCTCTAAGCATTATATAAGCTATCTATTTTCCCATACACTGACTAACATTAAAAAATGATAGTCATTTTTATTAGCCAAAAATAACTTATCTCACTAATATTTCAATTTTCATTTATTTGACTAGAGTTAACTTACTGTACTATACTGGGATTTTTTTTTTCTTTTTCCATTTTGTCCCCCACTTAGAACTTCTTGAGACTAGGAGCCTAGTCTTGTGTCCCTCAGGTCTAGAGCAAAGAGTGTCTCTTCCAACACTTGATCAGTTTTTACCTAATAATGTTTGTTGAATAAATGAAAATAACACCAGAATAAGTTAGTCCAGAAACTTAATAGTGAGTATGGATCAGCCATGATTATGAATTTGTTAGACACACTTACACACAAATATGCAAAAGAGCAATTCACACATGCATAAATGTTATTAAGAATGAAATTCATTGTCTCATGAGTATCATACAGGAAACTTATTTAGTGGTAACTGGAAAAGGACCGGTCCAAAGTAGTGAAAATCTTTAATCTTGGAACTTTTTTATTGTGGTTTTACTAATTTATGACCAAACCTTCAAAACTTGAAGTAGGAGCCTCCAAAATCCTTTCTAAGCCTACTTGTGGGCTTGCTGCAATAAACAGAGGCGATGCATAAATAATTAGGGCTTTCCCTTACCTATATTAAATTCATAGTTTAAACCTCAAAAAAAGTCTATTCTCTTAAGTAATATGATGAATTCTGTTGATTATTCAAATGCTGACAAAAGACAAAACCTAGTTATCAAATAGAACATAATAAAAAGGGATATAGTTCAAATCAGTAGACTACTAGACACAAGTGTGTGGAGTGAGCGGCTGTGTTTCTGTGTGTGTGTCTTTCCATCATGCTACCAGTGAATGAAAGAAGTTCACTGCCCTGAAGACTTTCTAGAAGGAAATCTTCCTGGATGTCAAGGCAATATGCATCAATATTTGCTATTACCTCCTTGGGGACACAATTCCCCTCCTGAGCTTCTTTTGTTTTATCATTCTCATTTTCACTAGAGCCTGGGGTTCAGTAAACAAAGGAGGAAGATAATAGATGATTCATTGCATGATAGAGATTAAAGTTTAAATTCCACTCATATTCCTTGGCCAGGATTCTATCACCTGGGAAAGGAGGCTGGAAAAGGTAATCTCACTATCTGCAGGTGTAGTAAGCCGCTAGCCATTCCATGCCACATCAACTTTTGTTTTTTGTCATATTTGTGTAGCATCACGTGGTGCCTTTGAGTATTTTGCTCTACCCAAGTCTTATAAGCGCTATAATTTCCTTGGTGTGTTTTACATTCACTTGCTTTACATATTTCAAAAGATTTATTTAAAAAGAAAACTATCAAAACTATAATTGGAAAGCCTAATTGAAATATCCATGAATAGAATTGAGCTATAAAAATAAATGTACTAAAAACAAAAAGTTATAAATACTAAGGTGTTTACAGTGCTTTCAGAAGCCTCTAAGCTGAGGCTGGCACTTTCTTTGTTGAGAGGGGGCTTATAAAATGATAGAAAGAGGCACAGTGTATATTTGACCAGTATCAAAAAATATTCTTTTTCATTTTACAATTGTGAATTTCATTTGTTCTTGATTATAATATTGACAAAGTTATTCTTGTTTTCTGAACATTTGATTAATATAAAATTTTCAAAGTTTCAGCACAATTTTGTTGTAAGTACAGTTTTTCAATCATAGTTTTTTTAAAAATCTAACCATTCTTTTAAAAAATGTGTTATACTTGATTTACAATGTTCTGTCAAATTCTGTTGTATAGCAAAGTGACCCAGTCATACATACATATACATTCTTTTTCTCACACTGTCTTCCATCATGTTACATCACAAGTGACTATATATAGTTTCCTGTGCTGTGTGGCAGGACTTCATTGCTTATCCATTCTGAATGCAATAGTTTGCATCTACTAATCCCAAACTCCCAGTCCCTCCCACTCCCTCTCACTCCCTCTTGGGAACCACAAGTCTGCTCTCCATGTGTATTGAGTCTGTACCTGTTCTGTAGATAGGCTCATCTGTGCCATATTTTATATTCTATATATAAGTGATACATATGACATTTGTCTTTCTCTTTTTGACATACTTAGTATGAGAATCTCTAGTTCCATCCATTTTGCTCCAAATGGCATTACTTTGTTTTTTTTTTTATGGCTGACTAGTATTCCATTGTATATATGCATCACATAGTCTTCGTTTGGTTTGGTTTGGTTTTTAGGGCCACACTTGCGGCATATGGAGGTTCCCAGGCTAGGGGTCATTTCAGAGCTGTAGCTGCTGGCCTATGCCACAGCCACAGTAATGTCAGATCCAAGCCGCATCTGTGACATACACCACACAGCTCACTGCAATGCCAAATCCTTAACCCACTGAGCGAGGCCAGGGATAGAACCTTCGTCCCCATGGATACTAATCAGATTTGTTTCTACTGAGCCACAACAAGAACTTTATACCACATCTTCTTAATCCACTCATCTGTCAGTGGACACTTAGGTATTTCCATGTCTTGACTATTGAGAATAGTGCTGCAGTGAACATAGGGGTGCATGTATCTTTTTGAATGAAAGTTTTATCCTGATATATGCCCAGGAATGGGACTCCTGGGTCATATGGTGGTTCTATATTTAGTTTTCTGAGATACCTCCATACTGTTTTCCATAGTGGTTGTATCAATTTGTATTCCCATCAACAGTGAAGGAGGGTTCCCATTTCTGTACACTCTCTCCAGTATTTGTTATTGTAGACTTAACAGTGATGGCCATTCTGACCAGTGTGAAGTGGTGCCCTATTGTAGTTTTGATTTGCATTTCTCTAATAATTAATGATATTGAATATTTTTTCATGTTCCTATTGGCCAGCTGTATGTCTTCTTTGAGAAATATCTATTTAGGTCTTCTGCACATTTTTCATTTGGGTTGTTTGTTTTTTTGCTGTTGAGTTGTATTATATATTTTGGAGATTAAGCCCTTGGTAAAATACAGTCCCTTCAGCAAGTGGTGCTAGAAAAACTGGATAGCTGCACGTAAATCAATGCAACTAGAATGCACTCTCACACCATACACAAAAATAAAGTGGCTTAAAGACTTAAACATAAGACAAGACACCACAAAGCTCCTAGAAGACAATATAGGCAAAACATTCTCTAATATCAACTGTACAAATGTTTTCTTATATCAGTCTCCCAATACAATAGAAATAAAAATAAAAATAAACAAGTGGGACCAGATCAAACTGACAAGACAAGCTTTTGCACAACAAAGGAAACCATTAAAAAAATGAAAAGACAATCTACAGAATGGGAGAAAATAGTTGCAAATGATACAACCAACAGAGGCTTAATTATTCTTTTAATAGAAGACATTTATATGTTATAAGATATATTTGAACTTACTTCTGCCATCTCATATTTTGTCTTTGGCACTGCTTTTTTTGTTGTTCTTTTTTTTTTGGATTTGATGTGCAATGGCTTGATGTGGGATCTCAGTTCCTAGACAGTAGTGAAAGCACCAAGTCCTAACCACTAGGTACCAGGGAACTCCCTTTTTGTTTCTTTCTTGATGTTTGATTGATTGAATTCTTTTTCTAGACTTCTTTTACGTTAATGGGATTGTGCATTTTTTCCCTCAGATGTGGGACACTACACCAATGAAAGGTCCTTCGTAGTACTGAGGAACAAAAAGCCACTGAAACTATAAAACCTGACTCTTGATCAGCCATGCTTTCAGAGTAGGATCTTGATCAAAAGGGGAAAAACTAAAAAATTAATGAGCAGGAGTTCTTTTGTGGATCCAGGTTAAGAATCTGGCTTTGTCACTGCAGTGGCTTGGGTCGGTGCCGTGGCACGGATTTGATCCCTGGACTGGGAGCTTCCACATGCCATGGGCACAGCCAAAAAAAAAAAAAAATTAATGAACAAAAACCTCCATTAAATCGCATATTCTGTGACAATAGCAGAGACCAACAGGGGGAAGAAAGAATCTTCTTTCCTGGCAAGGGCTCTTTGTTTACTGTAGCTGTTACAACTTCCTTTAGCCCTCTATAAAGGTGTTCTCCTTACTTTGCACTATGGGGACTTGTATGTGGCTTTCCTTGGTTGAAGACCCCAAATTACAATTCTCTGCTGATCCTGAATAAACTCTTTCCTGGAGAAATATCTGGCAGTCTGTTTGATTTAGGTCAATACCTCCTTATCTGCCCAAAGAAAGAAAGCTTTACTTGGATGACATATTAGAATTCTCCAGAGACACAGAAGTGGTAAGACAGGTAGACAGATTGAGATATCTATATACCTTACTGGTACATATTATATGGATATGTATATATATATGAAGAGATTTATTATAGGGATTTTTTTTTGGGGGGGGGGTATAGGTAGGGCCTATGGAATTTCCCAGGCAAGGGGTCAAATTAGAGCCACAGCTGCTGGCCCACACCACAGGCAAGGCAGCGCCAAATCTGAGCTGAATCTGTGTCCTACACTGTATCTTGGGACAATGCTGGATCTTTAACCCACCGAGCAGGCCCAGGGATTAATCCTGCCTCTTCATGGATACTAGTTGGGTTCATTTCTTCTGAGCCACAATGGGAAATCCTGTTATAAGGTGCTTATGCCATTATGGGAGGCTGACAAATCCCAAGAACGGCAGTCAACAAGCTAGGGACTTAACAAGAAAGCCAATGTTGTAATTCCAGACTAAATATTCATAAGCTTGAGGCCCAAGAAAACCCATGTCCCAGCTCAAGATAGTCAAGCAAGAGGAAATTCTTTCTTAGTCAAAGGAGTATTAGCCTTTTGTTCTATTCAGGCCTTCAACTAATTCGATGAAAGGATAATATTTTTTACTCATTCTACTCATTCAAATGTTAATCTCCTCCAAAACACTCTCACAGACAAATCCAGGATAATTTTTAACTGGGTATCTGTGTACCCCATGGCTTAGTCAACGTGACACATAAAATTGATCATCACAAGTCCACCTTTTGTCAATTTGGCACCAATATCCATCTCATGAAACCATGCTTAATCTTCAAATAAAAACAATAATAAAGTTATAATTCCACCTAACATGATACAACTATCTTGAGTACAACCAAAAACATACTAACCTCTTCCCTAGATATCTTGTAATTTAAATACTATGATGTAAAACTAACAATACTTAAATACTGCAATATAAAGTCAATATACTTGTGTTACATCATAGGGGAATTAAGAAAGAAGACAAAAGTATATAGATATATAGATATACACACAGATGTATTCATAGCAAAATAAGGAGGAAATTCTCAATGACAATTATGGTCCTTAATTCCATCATTGGTCGTGTGGTTGTTGTTCATATTTATAATTGCCTTCTTTTATTACCCACTCTATATCCCCTTGCCTTTAGCAAGCACCTCGACTGGTCATGTTTTTTTTTACCTGATGGGGTGATCCAAACCTTCATTTCTCAAAGGGTTCAAGCCATTGGTAGTCCTTCCAGGATTGAGTTGTTGTAGTCCTTTATTGGTTTTAATCACAAGGCAAGGTAGTTCTAAGAGATATTTGTATTTCACACATACTCTTCGATACCTCCATTGTGAGCAACAGTCCAGTTTCCCCTTGGTAGTCAGGATCTGATAGCCAGCACTGTTAACTCCCATCTTGGCCTATTGATTTAGAGGCATGAGGAATCCAAAGCAGCAGAGTGGCAGCCTTAATTGCTAGTTCAATAGAAAATCATGGTTGTGTCTCATAAGTGAAGCATTCCTCCCTTTGGAACAAAGACCCCTAGGCCAGCAGAAAATAGTTGTAAGAACAGAAAGCTAGAGAAATTTTGCTTGTGGTCAGTAGGGGTAATAATGAGTGGTGCCCATGATTATGGCACTACCTATATGAGAAACTGCCCCACATATTGGATGTTGATTCAGACTATATGCAGCCTTCTAGAGAAGCTTGCCCCAACCCTGTGAGCTATTGCCACCTAGCTGGCCTTATTAGCCATTTACCCTGACGATTACTCAGAGGCAGTATCTCCTACTATTCATGATCATTTTTGAGCTTGCTGTTTTTCTGGATCTGCTCTGAATTCAGCAGTGGTTTTCTTCAGGATGTGGGTTTCTTCAAAACATTTGAGCTTTGGTGTTTCTCACTCTGCTACTTCTCAATCTAATACAAACTGCAGTTGTTACTTGAACAATGGAGGAGTTAGGGGCATAGATCCTGCCTCCCCCACTGCTACACAGTTGAAAATCTGGGTATAAGTTATGGTTACCTCTCATATCTGAGTTTCTACATTCTTGGATTCATCCAACCAAGGATCAGATTGTGTAGTGCTGTAGAATGTATTTAGTGAAAAAAAAAAAATTCCATGTATAAGTGAACCTGCACAGTTTAAACCTGTGTTGATCAGTTTAAACCTGTGTTGTTTAAGGGTAAATTTTTTTCCATCATCTATAAAATTTATTGTTCCATACAATAAATTTTTCCACCATCCAAAAATTCCTTAAGTCTTATCTATTCATGGAACACTTTCTCATTTTATAATGCTACTGTGAATTTCTTCTCAGATTTTAAGGATTTGGGGACATAAAGTGAAGGAAGTACATGTGTTTAATCTCTTATAGATACCACATTCTGGTTTTTATGTTCAAATGTTACATACTGAGATCAGAACCAAATGACCTCTGGTTTAAAACAGTGAATTTGCATGTATTTAACTCCTATACCTCAAAAAACTTCACCAAGATAAAGATACATGAATTTTAAATATATATATGTGTGTGTGTATTTAAAATGCAAGGACAAATGAAATGAAAAGGACACATAATGTATGAGAAATTTCCTCAACTTTCAAAACATAAAGTGTAGTTGGATAGGTAATAAGTGACTGAATGGAGGGAGTACACAGAGCCAGTCAGATCACCCTACAGAACCCCTCAGAGGTTCAGCATTCGCAGGCTGCAAGGAACCTCTTGGCGTGCTCCAGGCCCACTTCCCTGGACTTCACCAGTAGGCGGCTTTTTCTCTACTCACGTCCACACCCCTCACCAAGCAAGGGACAAGAATGTTATTCTCTGAATAATTTGAACCAGAGAAGCTCCAGATTCAGGAAAGCCAGTTGAATAGGGGATTGTGATAGGCAAAAGACTAACAACATGAGATTAAAAGAATTATTACATATTGAACCATAAACTCCTATACTGGTTTCTTTGCACTGCTGTAACAAAGTACCAGAAACCACAAAAAATTTGCTGGCTTAAACAACATAAATGTATTGTCTCACAGTTCTGCAGGGTAAAAGGCTGAGATCAAGGTATAGGCAGGATTGGTTCCTCCTGAGGCTGTGAGGAAAGATCTGTTCTGAATCTCTCTCCTAGCTTCTTGTGTTTTGCTGGCAGTCTCTGATGGTCCTTGACTTCTGCCACATCACCTTGAGCTCTACCTTTATCTTAAGATAGCATTATCTGTGTGTGTGTGTGTGTGTGTGTGTGTGTGTGTGTGTGTGTGTGTGTCCAAAAGATCCTCTTCTCACAAGCACTAGTCATATCAGATTAAGGGCCCATCCTATTCCAGTATAACCTTATCATGACTAAGTACATTTGCAATGACCCTTTTTCTTTATAAGTTTATATTCTGAGGTATTGGGCAGGTTAAGGCTTCAAGATAAAAATTCGGTGAGGAGGAAACAATTCAACCCATAATAGCTCTCTTACTGATCCAGTTCTCAGAATTCCAGTAAGTGGGCATATTACACATTCTTGTGTTAACAGACTATCAGATATTTCTCCACCAAAGCTGGGTTTATTCAGGATCAGGAGAGAATTGCAACTTGGGGCCTGCAACCATGGTGAGCCATGTGCAGGCGAGCCTGGGGCAAGTCCCCACGTGTCAAGAAAGGAGAACGCTTTTATAAAGGGGGAAAGGAAGCTTGAGAGAGCTAGAGTAAATGGAGTCTGTGGCTTTTCATTGGCTGAGTCCTTTCCAGGAAAGAATAGGAGACTTTCTTCTTCCTGTTGAGTTTTGCTCTCATCACAGGGCATGAGAGGCACGAGGGGCATCCCCCTTTTGGTCTCCAGACTCTATTTAATTGAAGTTTCTGTTTGTTATTTTTTTACATTTGTCACCCCTCCCCCTGTGACTTTGAGGAAACTGAAAGCACTTAAAAGATTTTCAATAACTAACTTACTTTTGGAGTTCTTAAAAAATTATGTGTTGTTTCTTATTACTCTACCTGTTTCCAGGTCCCATTCATGTGTGTACAGATTACAAATCATTATTTAGTTCTTAAATATGGATGAGCATCTATGAATCAGTAAATACTTAGATAATGTTTCTAAGAAGGAAGGGAAAGATTAAAATTAAACACTCTGAAATAGAGGAACCTGGAGAAAATAGAGACCATGCAGGAGTAGAAGAAAGCTTTTCAAAAATTACAGTTGTCTCAGAGATAAAAGAAAACACTGCACTTGTAAACCTAAAATGGGATTCTATGAAAAGGAAATGTTCGGAAAACAAGAAATTTTGGAATTCTTGGAAATCAAATTGGAAATTTTGGATTCTTGGAAATTGAAAGCAATAAGGAATTATAATTCCTCCCATTATTAAAGGATGGAATAAGTGAAGGAGAGTAGATTATTAAAGAAATAATATAAATATATATTCAATTTATTTCCCTAGAGACTTTCTTTCTCAGCCCTCTTTCATCTTGCCTCAATGTGAACCTGTTTTTCAATACAGTGGTTTGCCTAAAAGTTTGGATTAATGACTACATGGATTCTAGACATGAATTTGCTACTTCAACTCTTGTGATCTCACAGGCAGATTTTTTAAAGTCTTTTCTACCATTTTGATTTCAGAGAAAACAAGTATAAATTCCATTACTTTATAAATTTGTGTCAGCCAAAGGTATAACATTAAGAATATGAAAGGAGAGGAGTTTCTGCTATTGCACAATGGATTAAGAATCTAATTCAGATCTGGTAAAAGTGGACAGGATTAAGATGGTGGAATAGAAGGACTGGAGCTCAACTTCTCTCCTAAAAACAACAAAATTCGCAACTAAAGACTGAGCACTCTTCACCCAAATGGACTGGAAACCTTAAAAAAGATATCCTACTCCAGAAGAAAAAGAGGAGGACACATCAAGAGGCATACATACAAATTGAAAGTGAGAGGATGGAAGAAAACATTTCATGCAAACAGGGATCAAAAGAAAGCTGGAGTAGCAATACTCATATCACCCAAAATAGACTTTAAAATGAAGAATATTTTAAGAGACAAGGAAGGACATTACATAATGACCAAAGGAACAATCCAAGAAGAAGATATAACAATTTTAAATATCTATGCACCCAACATAGGTTGACCACAATATATAAGGCAACTGCTAACGACCTTAAAAGGACAAATCGACAATAACACAATCATAGTGGGGGACTTTAACACCCCACTTATAGCAACGGACAGATCATCCAGATAGAAAATCAATAAGGAAACACAGGCCCTAAATGATGTATTAAACCAGATGGACTCAATGGATATTTATAGGACATTTCATGCAAAAGCAACAAAACACACATTCTTTTCAATTGCACATGGAACATTCTCTAAGACTGATCATATCCTGGGCTACAAATCCAACCTCGGTAACTTTAAGAAAATTGAAATCTTATCAAGCATCTTTTCCCACCACAACACTATATGACTGGAAATCAACAACAAGAAAAAAATCTGCAAAAAACACAAACACGTGGAGACTAAACAACATGCTACTAAACAACCAATGGATCACTGAAGAAATCAAAGAGGAAATTAAAAAATACCTAGCAGCAAATGACAATGAAGATACGTCACTCCAAAACCTATGGGATGTGGCAAAAGCTGTCCTAAGAGGAAAGTTTATAGCAATACAAGCCCACCTCAGGAAACAAGAAAAAGCTCAAATAAACAAGCTAACTTTACATCTAAAGCAGCAGGAGAGATAAGAACAGACAAGACCTAAAGTTAATAGAAGGAAAGAAATCATAAAGATCAGAGCAGAAATCAATGAAATAGAAACAAAGAAAACCATAGAAAAGATCAATGAAACGAAAAGCTGGTTCTTTGAAAAGACCAACAAAATTGATAAACCCCTAGCCAGACTTATCAAGCAAAAAAGAGAGAATAAAATCAATAAAATTAGAAATGAAAAAGAAGTAACAACAGACATTACAGAAATACAAAGGATCATGAGACTACTATATGCAACTATATGCCAATAAAATGGAAAACCTAGAAGAAATGGACAAATTCTTAGAAAATTGCAATCTTCCAAGACTAAACCAAGATGAAATATAAAAGATGAATGGACCAATCACGAGAACTGAAATTGAAACTGTGATTAAAAAACTTTCAACAAACAGGAGTTCCAGTCGTGGTGCAGTGGTTAACGAATCCAACTGGGAACCATGAGGTTGCGGGTTCGGTCCCTGCCCTTGCTCAGTGGGTTAACAATCCGGCATTGCCATGAGCTGTGGTGTAGGTTGCAGACGCGGCTCAGATCCCGCGTTGCTGTGGCTCTGGCATAGGCCGGTGGCCACAGCTCCGATTCAACCCCTAGCCTGGGAACCTCCATATGCTGCGGGAGCAGCCCAAGAAATAGCAACAACAACAACAATAACAACAACAACAAAAGACAAAAAAAAACAACAAAACTTTCAACAAACAGAAGTCCAGGACCAGATGGCTTCACAGGCAAATTCTATCAAACATTCAGAGAAGAGCTAACACCAATCCTTCTGAAACTATTTCAAAAAATTGCAGAGAAAAGGATACTCCCAAACTCATTCTATGAGGCCACCATCACCCTGATACCAAAACCAGACAAAGATACCACAAAAAAAGAAAACTACAGGCCTGTTTCACTGATAAACATTGATGCAAAAATCCTCAACAAAATACTAGCAAACAGCATCCAACAACACATTAAAAGGATTGTAAATCATGATCAAGTGGTATTTATCCCAGGGATGCAAGGATTCTTCAATATCCTCAAATCCATCAGTGTGATACACAACATTAACAAACTGAAGAATAAAAACCATATGATCCTCTCAATAGATGCAGAAAAAGCCTTTGACAAAATCCAACACGCATTTCTGATAAAAACCCTTCAGAAAGTGGGCATAACGGGAACCTACCTCAAGATGATAAAAGCCACATACGACAAACCCACAGTGAACATCATTCTCAATGGTGAAAAGCTGAAAGAATTCCTGCTGAGATCAGGAACAAGACAAGGATGTCCGCTCTCACCACTACTCTTCAACATAGTTCTGGAAGTCCTAGCCACAGCAATCAGAGAATTAAAAGAACTGAAAGCAATCCAAATTGGAAAGGAAGAAGTAAAACTATCACTATTTGCAGATGACATGATACTATACCTAGAGAATCCTAAAGACTCTACCAGAAAGCTGTTAGAGCTCATCCACGAATTTGGCAAAGTCGCAGGATACAAAATTAATACACAGAAATCGACGGCATTTCTATACACTAACAATGAAAGAGCAGAAAAACAAATTAGGGAAGCAATCCCACTTACCATCGCATTCAAAAGAATAAAATACATAGGAGTAAACCTACCTAAAGAGACAAAAGACCTGTACTCTGAAAACTATAAGCCACTGATGAAAGAAATCAAAGATGACACAAATAGATGGGAAGATATACCATGCTTGTGGATTGGAAGAGTTAATGTTATCAAAATGACTATACTATCTAAGGCAATATACAGATTCAATGCAATCCCTATCAAATTACCAATGACATTTTCCACAGAACTCGAACAAAATATTTTAAAGTTTGTTTGGAAGCACAAAAGACCCAGAATAGCCAGACACCCTGAAAAAGAAAAATGGAGCTGGAGGAATCAGGCTCCCTGACTTCAGACTACACTACAAAGCAGCAATCATCAAAATCATATGATACTGGCACAAAGACAGAAATATAGATCAGTGGAACAGGAGAGAAAGCCCAGAATTAAACCCATGCACCTACAACCAACTAATCTATGACAAAGGAGGCAAGGATATACAATGGAGAAAGGACAGCTTGTTCAATAAGTGGTGCTGGGAAAACTGGACAGCCACATGGAAAAGAATGAAATTAGAACACTCCCTAACAGCATACACAAAAATAAACTCCAGGAGTTCCCGTCGTGGCGCAGTGGTTAATGAATCCAACTAGGAACCATGAGGTTGTGGGTTCGGTCCCTGCCCTTGCTCAGTGGGTTAAGGATCCGGCGTTGCCATGAGCTGTGGTGTAGTTTGCAGATGCAGCTCAGATCCCATGTTGCTGTAGCTCTGGCATAGGCCAGAGGCTACAGCTCCGATCTGACCCGTAGCCTGGGAATCACCATATGCCGCGGGAGTGGCCGGAGAAATAGCAAAAAGACAAAACAAAACAAAACAAAACAAAACAAAAACTCCAAATGGATTAAAGACCTAGATATAAGACAAGACACTGTAAAACTCTTAGAGGAAAACTTAGGCAAACACTCTCTGACAGAAACGACAGCAACATCTTCTCAGATCCACTTCTTAGAGTATTGACAATAAAAACAAAAATGAACAAATGGGACCTAAGCAAACTTAAAAGTTTCTGCACAGCAAAGGAAACTCTAAACAAAACGAAAAGACAACCCACTGAATGGGAGAAAATCTTTGCAAGTGAATCAACTGACAAGGGATTGATCTCCAAAATTTACAAACAACTTCTGCAGCTCCATACCAAATAAACAAACAACCCCATCAAAAAATGGGCAGATCTAAACAGACAGTTCTCCAAAGAAGACATACAGATGGCCAAGAAATACATGAAAAGATGTTCAACATCACTCATTATTAGAGAAATGCAAATCAAAACCACTATGAAGTACCACCTTATACCAGCCAGAATGGCCATCTTTACAATGTCTACAAACAGTAAGTATTGGAGAGGGTGTGGAGAAAAAGGAACCCTAGTACACTGTTGGTGCGATTGTAAATTGGTGCAACCACTGCGGAAAATAGTATGGAGATTCCTCAGAAAACTAAACATAGAACTACCATTTGATCCAGCAATCCCACTCCTGAGCATCTATCCAGAGAAAACCACGACTTGCAAAGACACATGTAATCCAATATTCATCGCAGCACTATTTACAATAGCCAAGACATGGAAACAACCTAAATGTCCCTCGACAGAGGAGTGGATCAAGAAGTGGTACATATACACAATGGAATATTACTCAGCCATTAAAAAGAACGAAACACCGGCATTCTTAGCAACATGGATGGACCTAGAAACTATCATGCTATGTGAAGTCAGCCATACAGTGAGACACCAACATCAAATGCTTTCATTTGGTGGAACATGTGGAATCTGAAAAAAGGACAGACGGAACTGCTTTTCAGAACAGATGCTGACTCACAGACATTAAAAAACTTATGGTGTCCAAAGGAGACAGTGTGGGGGGTGGGATGTGCTTGGGCTGTGGGATGGAAATCCTGTTAAATCAGATTGTTATGATCATTATACAACTACAGATGTGATAAATTCATTTGAGTAAAAAAAAAAGAAAAGAATCTAATTCAGTGGCTCAGGTCACTGCGGTAGTGAGGGTTTGATTCCTGGCCCGGGATGGAGCTGGTGTAGTTCACAGCTATGGCTCAGATTCAATCCCTGGCCCAGGAACTTCCATACATGTTCCAAACATACTGCACTTTGTATAGCATTGTGTTTTTCTTCAAAAGTGAGAAAATTCACTGGATATATGTTTTTAATTTAGCAATGTTGTAGGTGTCTCTTTTGATCCATGCTTTTAGATCACTTGAATAGCTCCATAATATGGCTGTGTCATAATTTTTAGACCATCCACTATTGCTGGATATTCATAATATTTGCGATTTTTTATCACTATAATATTAAAATGAACTTTCTTCTACATATATCTTTATATATTGGCTATTTTGCTTCTGATATATTCATAAAAAAGGAATTTGTTAGATTAAAAGGAATACATAAAATTATTATTACTATGGAATAGATACTACATGAACATGGTAAGAAAAAAATCAAAGAGAAGGCATATAAAAACAACATGCTTCATTACGTATTGATTCTTTTTATGATTAAACAGAAAATGTTGTAGAGTCTGTCATCTAAAATATATACCAGCTCAGGGGGTTGGCTTATAATCATTAGGTAATATGTAATGGTTTAGGTACACCAGTGACTATCTTAATATCCAGTATTCAATGAAGCTCTTGATTTATCATAGGCATTGAACTAAAATGTGTGGCAGGTTATTTTACAGGCATTTAAATTGGTCAGACCCATTGTTTAATAATTTTAATCTAGAAATCGATATTTTATGGATAACATATACTACCAGATTTTCAAAGGATATGCAGACCATTCAGTTTGGAAATTTTCAATTTTTATTGCTCTTCTTATACAAAATAGGATTTGGAGAATCAAGATGAAACCAGTGATAACTATTTTGTTGGTAATTTACTTGTCTTATGAGGAATGCTTAAAGAAGTTGGCTGGAAAAAACAATATGTGCCTTCCCCTGCTCTTGCTCCATCATTGTATTATGACAATGAATAATTTTTATTTTCTCTGATGTATCCCCGGTGGCTAAACATCAGACACATGGTAAGAACTCAATCAATACTAGTTGACTGCATATTATTCAAATTTAACCAAGAACTTGAAGCCATGGGCTTTTATATTATCTGGTTCCAACATTTAAACAAGAGAGAGCTAAGCATTCATTCTTAAATTGTATGCATATAAAACAAGGGAAATCAAGTAACATATTAGAGGAGCAATCCAATGGAAATAATGCCATAAGTATCAAATTTATTACATCACAAGTTCTAGTCTACTTCCTGTTGTTGTCTTCACAGGGCTAGGTTAGCTAGTCTGATCCCAGGAGCATCCATGCATCATGAGATACCATATTACAGGTATATAATACAACTCAATTTACACACAGGAAAAAAAAAAAAAAGGAACAATTAGGACCCAGAGGCACAAACATTCAATTAATTAACATTTAATTAAGGTTATGAGGAGATACTTCTGGAAAAATCAAGACAAGCCTCTGATAGTTTGGAAACAGAAATGTTGACTAATTTCTTAAAGTCCTTTCTACCATTTTATTTCAGAAAAAAAACAAGTCAATTACTTTATAAATTCATGGTTTTCTTCCAAATGGAAGTGAGTAGCAGGAGAAATATTTGCCTTCAAACTGTGTAAAACTAATAAAGGCAAAAGAATTTTCCACTTCTATGCACCCCACCCCCACTGTTGAATAAGAATATAGCAAATCTTTCAAAATCCCAATAAAAATCATGAGATACAAATTAGACCCTTGTCTTTTATAATTAGTCTAAAAGTAGAAAACTAGAGTCTGTTTCCAATTCAAAGTACTGATTATGCTTATTTAAATATTACCTATATAATTCTAGGGAAGGTGCTGTCTGTAGCTATGATGTGAATCTGATTTGACAGTATACTTTTACATTGGGCACAAGGACTAATAAATCTTATGAGATATACTAGTAGAAAAATATATCTGAATTAGTAAAATTTTATTAATCTTTTGGAATTATGAAATATATGCTATTGACTCACAAAACAACATGCTTTCAAAAACTTCTGAAGCAAATTCTTTTTGAAATTTATTTCTAAAAGTCACAGAGACAAAACTTTAAAAGCGACACATTTATACTAAGGATACATGCATGAGCAAAAAAAAAAAAGGGAATACAAAAATGAACATAGTAAAATTTTAATGAATACAGTATTCCAGATACAAGTAGAATACCACTAGATAAGAACTGTATTTACCTCAAAAGTCTATGATAGTATGGATTGAGATAAACCAGGTTTAGGATAGTCAACTTCATTATTCACATTTTAATCAGTGCTGACGAGAAGCCAAAGCAACTTATTTCAGGCTAAGGTTTTCAATGAAGTTATAGGATGAACCTTCTATTTAATAAGCATGTTTTAAGGTGACCTGTACTCATTTAAAGGTGGCTGGGGCAAGTCAAACCATGGAGAGCCCTTACAAAGACTAAGCACCAAATAATAAATTGTCTGTGGCTTTCATTTTGGGCCACCTTAAAGTTTATTTTGTTTAAATGTGTTTTCCATTAACATTTACATACAAATTCTTTTGGGCAAAAGATTTTAATATGGAAATGTCTGCTTGGAGATCTTGCCAAACTGTTACTTACAATAGTTTTTAAGCAATGACTACTTCAGAATAATCCCAAGCTGATGCTTACTTGGTGACAAGTTTAAGATGCAGAACTTTCTTAGTATTCTGGTCCCTGAAATTCAGTAGGGCCAAATGCATTAACTGGAAGTAGCATTTGTTTGTTTTTTAAAATATTACTCAAAGATGATAATGAATAAAGTAAGTATTTAGGCTCCAATACACAATCTTCCTAAATTTTCACCCTGTAAGAAATGATTATAATGCCTTTCAGGCTTGTTATCAACAAGAATCAAAAGAACCAACAAGAAATTTAACATTTCAACAAGCTAGGAACTACTTACTGTAAGCATATAGTGAAATTTTGGAAGACATACTACCATACTTTGAGAAAACACTATTAACAGGTAAGCATGTGTTGAAGGCAGTTTATAAATGAAACATTACAAATCTTATGTTTATGCATACAACTTATAAAATAGAAAAAAAAATGTGCTATTTTTCCAATAGTATAGAATCATACTAACACTATATAGTTAAGATTGAAAGCTTCTGTACACATGTCCACTACACCTCCACAGCAGCACATGCCTCTTAGACATTCTCCATTTGTTATCCAACATATGCCAACCACGGCTTCATGGATTTCTATCAGTTTGAGCAGGCTAAAATGATCACTCTGCCTTATCTATTTAACTATGAAGTAAAGTTATCCAGTTTCAGGGAATAAAGTTTCATATCAGTAAAGAAACATATTAACCCTCCCCAACAGGATGGAAAACTCTAAGGTCATGATATAATCCTAACAGGAAGATATATTATGCCCTTAGATACAGTGTATGTGGGAAAAGTTAGAAGCCTGGATAAATATATTAAGATATATGGGACCTAAATGATCATCACATCAGTAATTACTACTAGAAACTCAAATGTAAATTATTGGTGTTTTTCTAGTGCAACGTCATCCAGTTCACCACTTAGGACTACTCACTCAAAGTTGTCCTGCCACTATGTGTTTGCTGTTAGTGCAAATATCCAATAGGGAGCAGTCTAAATCATATGAAATTCTTGAAAAAAATTAGAATGATTGTATATCTAACCTTATCTTTGTATTCTGAAAATAGTGCTATAAATCTCAATTATTTTCATAGCTTCTTAGATCTTCTACCACCTTAGATTCAAATTAAACATGGTTGCCTGTAAGGAAGTAAAAGCAAAGTACATTTTGGTTATGTTTTGCTGCTGGTCTCCTCTAGCATGTGCTTTATCAATGACAGCACTACTCTAGGCATTTATTGTGCTACTTTAGCATAACAGGAGATAAGAAAAACTGGTAGCTGGAATTTTGACAAGTGATTTTTTTTTGCGGGGGGCCTTATTTAAAAATGAAAGCCAAATAAAAAAAACCCCACTTAAGATCTAAAATCAGAAGGGCTCTTTGACAACCCAAACTCAGAACTTAAGTCTGTTAAAAAACTTAAGACATGGAAAGCTGTTTCTGAAAAATATATAATCTAACCTTTTTCTTATTCACTTTGGCTTTTTTTTTTTTTTTCCTTAAATGAAGATTGGTGGTAAAATGACCTCAAAAGATAACTCCAAGTCACATAGGGCATCATTTGTCAGTGCTTTGTAATAGAAATATATTTTATAAATATTAACTTGAATGTTTTCAAAGAATTTTAAGATTTTTTTAAAGCTCTAGTCCAAGTTTTTAGCTGTTTAATTTTTTAAAAAATATAATTTGGGTATCCAACAGAAAGAACATAACTGGGCTAATCTACTTTGATAACCTTACAGGACAGTGAGGTTCAGATAGAGATCATTTCCTGAACATGGTTGACCTTTAACAGAACTGATTATTTCCTCACCCAAACAGTTATGCAGGATACTGCCAGATCTCCACTACAAAAATCTTGCCAGTATTTCTAGACAATTACCACCCATGTTTAAAAAAACCTTGTATCACCAGAGGCAAAGCATATAAAAGTGAAAGTAAGTAAACTTGTTCCTAGTCTATCTAAACTCTTATAAAATCATATGGAAAAATTAATGCATAGAAAGTAATTTCCTTAACTCTCAGCCAAAAAGTAGTTACTTGTTCTCTGTAAAAACAGGAAACTCAATCATAAAATACCTACTTGTTTAAACTAAATGCCAATCTTGAAGTCTTTTGACACCATGACATAAAAAAAAAAGTATGCAAATTCAAGATGATACTTGAAATGAAAGCTATGGTTCAAAATTCTGTGTTTATAGTAAGAGACTAAAATCATGTCACTGCAAAATTCCCCATGACTTTTGGCACTGACATTAGGAAAGATTTTAGTCTTTTGGTCACTTGAAGCTGCTACTAAATACAACAACAGGCCTTTAAAAAAAGGGAAAAGATAGTGAGGAACTGAAGGATAGTTAGGTAACTACATCATATACAAGCAAAGCATAGTCTGAAACAGTCATTTTCTGCTAGGAATCTGAAGACAGAAGAACAGTTTCCCACCATCCCTTCCTTTTTGAGGATCCTCTAATCAGAAATAATTCCTTTAAGTTACTGTGAGTGGTATTGCCTGGCAGCAGCTTCAATTTCCTAGGCTAGTCTTCAATCCAAGTAATTAAGTAATGTCACAAGGAATAATCATACATGGCAACAGGGTAAAAAAGCAGGGCAGTTCTTCCATGCACAAACATTTCAGGAGAAAAACCATCAATTTTAAAGATAACCATCAGGTTTCAGGTATCCTAGCACACTCTAAACCCTAAGTTTTGCTTTACACCATTGGTGACTAAAATTAACAATACGTTTTGAAGTGAGCTTTTTTTTTTTTGTTTGTGGTTTTTTTTTTTTTTTTTTTGCCTGCAACTATATATATACATTGCAAAACTATTCTGCATCACATGATTTAAAATGAAATAAATATAAAAATGAACCACACAATCAACACATAACTTTAATACTCCACATTATTTATCTTGATCACAATGGTGGTAACCTCCTTGTCAACAATCTTGTGAGTTAAGGAGTTGATTCTCATTCTCGTATCCATCAGGCAGATATGCTCTCCTCAGCTGGTCTGACTTGGGTATGGAGCCTCCATTCTTCACATGGCGAGACAGGAAAGCACGGACTGCTGGGTGATCAGCCTTCTCAAGTGGGATGTTAGCTTCCAGGCACATTTTCACAAAGTCCTGGATAACACTGACTTTCTCTGTTTGCGCAGTACTGTTGCACTGAAGGGATGCAGTTAGAGGCCTCTGCTTCTTTCTCACATTCTGCTCTTCAAATTCTGCCTTTCTCTTTGTGTGAGTCTTTGACTTGAGGTGGTCACTAATGGCAGACTTGCGAACATGATTCAGAACCACATTGCAAGAAGTGCAGAAGAGTTTTCCTCCATCTTCATGCAGCTCACCTCCAAACTCAGTGACTCGATCCAGGGGAGTCACATACAAAGCAGTCTTAGACCGGTTTCTAGCAGGTGGTGCTGTCACTACAAATCTTTCCATTCTGACTGAATTAGGTTCTTTCAAGACAAAAGATACAAAGATAAGCTTTATAACAACACTTCATTTGGCAACTAATTAACAATAAAGGGTAGGTATAAATATTTAAAGATTAAAGGTTTCAGAAAACTTAAATTAATAGACTGTGTGTCTATTAGGTCTTAACTTACCTGAAATGTGTAAGAGAAGGCAAAACCAGAGCAAGTTACTAGTAAAAACTAGGTCCACTCCTTGATTTTGATGAAATACAAATAAATTATAACTGTGAAAAAAGAACTCCAACTACCCCAGATATCACTATCCTTTAGAAAAACCTAATTACTAGTCAACATTTATGGTATTAATTGTATTACTCTCATCCAATTTATATTGTGTTCAAGTTTAAATTGTTTTAAGAAAATAAGTAAAAACTAAGAAAGAACACAGACCAAAAGCAACTAAAAACAGAAACAATGACATTAAATTTTAAAGTCAAAAATATAAAATATAGAGCTCCAAGTAATTTTTAATATATATATATGTATATATATATATAGCTCTGAGAGCTTTCCAAAAGGCGATAGTCAAGATATGCAAATGCCTGTCCTAACACTTTTCTTTTTTCTATTAGAGACTAATATTTACATTTGTTAATATTTATTTCACTTATTAACTATTAAGTTAGACCAAAATTAAGAACTTAGCACAGTATCTTATATCTGATAGGTGCTCAGTCACGATTTGTTGATGTGGATTAAGTAGACGATTATCTTTACTATTTTTCCAAATATTTAACTCAGAAGCAGCTTAATAATTTCTCAGTTTATCCCAACAACATTTTTTTTGTGATCACTGTCAAAATCATAAAGTTATGGGCACTGAACATTTGAGATCATGAACAAAGACTGTCAGTGATAATTATTTGTTCCCTGGGGCAATTGGAAATTGAGCTCTTATTACATTAACCTAGATACAAGAAATTGACATGAACTTGATAGAATTCAAGATGGAATTCTGTCCTGATAAAAATATATTAGAGAAAGATTTCCAAGTGTGGTCAAGAAACTATGCTTTATAAGTGTAATCAGAAACAATGGAGTATTCCATTAATCTGTGCTAGAAAATTCATAACTGGGCAGCATAAAATCTTTCCATAAGAATTTGTGTTAGACACCTGTGGACATAACCTGAGAGAATAACTCAACATTTCACAGAAATTGTGGAAAGTATGATCAGTTTAGGTTTTAATATATTTAATTTTTTTTCCATTAAAAGTCTGTTTAATGCAAGGCTCTTAGGTATCAAATATCATTTAGGCTATAGATTTTCAATGGCAGCTAAGACAATTCCCACTTACTAAATAGCGAATTACCATTACATATTTGTGCTTTAAGTTACTGTTATGTGCTTTATAATCATATAGCAAACCAGTGCCAACTATAATTAATGGTTCTAAGCTAGTTATGAAAAAATTACATATTTCTCCCCATTAATGCCTAAATCTTTCTAGCTGAAAAGTCTTCTGTTTTTGGATTTCAAACTCTAAAACATGTTCGTTATTCTTTGAACCACAGAGCTCTTAATCACTTGTGCTAATGTGAAAGGCCTATACGTTCCAAAATCTTGTATATTTTAAAGTATATTTGTGTTACTTAGGAGTCAAACATCCACCCAGTAGAAGATGCTCGAGTTTACAGAACCAAAGAACAAAACTTCTGTGTTTTCTACAGAAGATATTTTAAACAAGGAAGTTAAGAAGTTAAGCGCAGGGATTGGCCAAGAACAACAACAAAGAGAGAGAAGCAACAAATCATTTACTAGATAAAAACAAAACTCATCGTAAGTTTTCAAGTTTAAATGTTTACCGGATTAGTTTCCAGTTTTTTCCGTCTTGATGCCTAGTAGTGATGGGTCTTTAGCGCAAAACCAAAGACGCATAAAATCCTGGCACTTTCCGTTTGTTCAAATCCAGAGATGCCTTCAAATCAGTTTTTCAACAAGTGGTGGTGAGGAAATAGTTTCTGGGCTTGCACCCTATCTTCCCTGAGGTGCCGTGAAGTCATGCCTTTACTGTAAAACACGAAAAGCAAATGGAAAGAAAAAATGGGGGAGGGGATAAAAAAGAAAGGTGGATGAAAAAACGAACAAGTACTTCCACAACAGCCACCACCCAGGTGTGTTTAAAATTGTTCTAGTTAGTCCACACCACAAATCTGGATCCCGACGTTCACTCCAACATTCCTCATCCCGGTCCCTTCTCAGTCGTCCGCCCGGCTCAGCACCTCCTCGCGCGCCCCAGGCCCCAGGGTTCGCGAGGAGGGAAAGGCGGGGCTCGGGACGCTCCCGGCGTCTAGACTCCCTCCTCCCGCGCGAAGCACAGCACGTCGGCGCCCCACAGCCTCTGTCCCGCTAGCTCGGCAGGGCTGAGTCCCAGCTGCCGGTTGTGGGCCCAGGCACTCGACAGCCGAGTTGGCGGCAGTCTCAAGGGAGGACGCTGCAGGCGCCTGGCGGAGGCGGCTGCTGTCAGGCTTCCCGTCTCCTCCCTCTTCCTCCCGCGGACAACGGCGCCCCGGCCCCGCCCCCGGCTCCAGCTTCGGGACTGAAGGCCCCGGGCCCAAAGCCCGCACCAAAGGCCGGGCCCACCCTCGGCCTCCCTAGCTCCTCGGTACCGTAGGATCAGGGCGGCCGCTAGGGGAAGTGGACGATACTCGGCCGGAAAGGAAAGGAGGAGGAAAAAAAGGAGGAGCAATTGGGTGAGGGAGGAAGAGGACCAGTCGTCGCCGCCGCCGTCGCCGCCGCCGTCGCCGCCGCCGTTGCCCGACCGAGCCCCGCGGTGGCCGCCGTGTCCCCCACCGCGCCCCGTCCTCCTGCGCCGCCAATGGCTGAGCTCGTAGGCGGTCCCCAGCAACGGCCGAGCAACATTGACCAATGGACTGCGGATCTATCAAACAGATAGCTGATTTGACCAATAGTGATGGAAGGGCGGGCATGCGCATGATTGGCGGCTAGAGTTCTCCAATGAAAACTGGGGGCGTGGGTGGGCGGAGCCGGAAGTAGGGACAGCCGAGAGGCCCCTGTCCGGCTGGGGCGGAGGGAAGGGGGAGGGAACTAGAGGAGGAGGAGGAGGAGGTTAGCCTAGGCAGCTACAGCCGCGGCGGCGCAGGGGCTGGTACGCGCTGGGCGGCGAGAGCCTCATGGCGGAAGAAGAGAGCGATCAAGAGGCCGAACGCCTCGGAGAAGAGCTTGTGGCCATTGTGGAGTCCCCGCCAGGCCCTACTGGGCTTAGAACTACGGGCGACGGCAGAGGCGGCGCAGGCGGCGGCAGCTGCGGTGGCGGCGGCGTCGGGATCAGCAGTCGGGATTACTGCCGACGCTTCTGTCAGGTGAGGCGCTGGTCGGCCGCCCGGACTTGTCAGCCGGGTCCTGGGCCTCCCTGCTTCTCTTGGCCTTTTCGTCCCCAAATCGGCTGTGTTCGGCGCTGGCTCCACCAGCCCAAAAAGGAGAGTGAGGGTGAATCTCCTCCCTCCTTCTATCCGGCTTGGGGTGGGGGGCGGGGAGCAGAACGGGGATGACCCGCGCAGGTATAGGGTTGCAGAGAAAGTGAGAGTTTGGACGGGGTGAGGGGCTGGAGAGGAGGGTCGGCTGACAGGAAAGCTCTGTGCTGACATGCCTCCCCATCTCCAGACAGACCCCTTTCTGCCCGAGGGTCCCGCCTTTCTTGTGTTTCCTACTCAATTTCTTGTCACTTCATTTGGAATCTCTGAAACATTTCCTGCCTTCCCTTCTCCGCCCCTTGCCCCCTGTATTCTCCCCTTTTTCGGAGATGAGAGGCTGGCCCTCTCTCTACCGCCCCTCTCCTGTCATCGCCACCCCTCCCCCTCTGCTAGGGTCTCCTGTCATCCCCTCTTGAGATCCCGCTGGGCCAATTCTCCAGTTGGCTTAGGCGCTGACCCACGGTGATTTAGTTACTTTCTTGGGAGGTGGGGTTAAGGCAGTGGAATTGCCATCTCTCCTTTTCTTATCCCCTTTCCCCGACACACAAGCTCTTTTCTAATTAACTGCTAATAAACTAGTTTTCCTGAAACTATTGCTCCAGTTACATCACCAACGCCCCCTCTTTTAAATTACAATATATTTTATTTAGCCTGTAAAAATACACTATCAAAACAGTGACAGTAAATTATTTACTTGGTTGAATGCCAATACGCTTTGATGTAAGGTGTTTGACCATAATCAAATATTAAAGCACCAAAGTACTTGTCTAGGAGTAAAATTTGTGTTACTTATATATATTTATAGTTTAAACATTTTGTTCTTATTCATAACACTTATTTTGCAAACTATTTTAGGAAAAAAATTAACTACTCCTTTTTCCACCCCATCCCATTATTCATTAATTACCTTGGATGTATTAATTGGCACTACTACCGCCAGCTCTGTTATCTTGAAGAAATTACTTAACCTCTTTGTATCTTAGTTTCCTCTTTTGTCAAGTAGAGATAGTGATTAAATGAGTGAATATGTGAATATTCTTTATATATTAATTAAAGTTGGCCATTAATTTCATTCTGGTAACAAGTAGGAAATACAGTTAAGCAGAAATGGGCATCATGTTTGCTGAAATTTGATTTAATGTCTTTCCAAGCCTTGAAAGAAAAAAGGGTGGGGTTGACATTTTCAGGTAAGTTTTTTAATACCTTAAACTGCTTTTGATTTCATCCCTGGCTTCCCACAATATTAAGTTGGTTTGATGGTGAAAATTGTCTTGGTATAAAGGGTATGTTAATTTTCTTGGCATTGCTCTCTATTTTAAAAAGTAAGTTTATTGGAAAAAATTTTTTTTGGTATTGGCATTCAGGATTTAGAGTTTCAGGTTTAGAGGTTACAGAGCTTGTCTTCTAACTACATTTTACATGTAGAAATCATTTTATCCTTAGACTTTGTATCTATAGGAATTTTAAATTTCTAAAAAATTGGTTTACAGTTGGTCTTTTTAATATACACAGGCAGAAAGTCGTTTTTTTTTTTTTTGCTATGTTTTGCTTTTTATATCATTAATGAGCAACTTGGTTTTAGTTACATTTAGCTTTGTTAATTTATGTGAGCAGATAATCCTTAATTGCTGTAGAATTTGGAATTTTATTTGTGGACCAGAACATTTTTGGAGAACTTTTTAGCTACTCTTATTCCATTTCTTGAAATCAACTTTAAGAACAAACAAATAAATTTAGCTTGTGAAACACAGTGAATAGTGACAGTAAATTATTTTAAGAACAAATGCAGTTGACTGTTTTGTAAAACTCTGCTACCTCCTAAAATATCCTAGGAAATAAAACTAAACAGGAAGAACACAATGAACTTTTATTTTATGTTACTAAATTATGAGTGTTATACTGACATACTTTCATTTTGTCAACTTTTTACCTGAAACCTCATAACATATTTTATAGTACTTTAGATTACCGGAAAATCTGTTCTTGGGTCTTCTCCTGGTTCCACCTTTCACATGAGCTTTATGAAGCCCCTTTTTGTATTAAAACTTTAGGATGGAATAAAGGATTACTGTATTACATTGAATTTTATAGATTGTTTAATAAAATTCTAGTATACTAGTTCTGTTTTATTTGCCAGTAAGGGAAGCAGTGGATTATGTAATTTAATTCCCAAAGATTGTTTCTTTTTAAACATTTGGTTTCCTAATATTTGCTAAGGGTAACTTACCTTCATTAATAAATGACTTAATTGTGAGTTATTCATAAAATGGATACTATCCACTTGGGTTGGTGATAGTTAACTAAATAGATGAATTATACACACGGTCTTGTGGAGTTGAGAAGAAAGGCTCCAATTTATCTGCCTCCTTTTAGAGAGAAATATGAATCAAAATTTCTTGGCAGTTAGTTGTGTGGGTGAAGGGAGAGAGGAAGGAACACTTCTTTTCAAGAATGGTTCTGTGTCTTTTACCATAAGGAAAAGTAAAACAGAAGACTCTAGATAATGTAACTGATAAATTATGCAGGCACTCAATGCATTTCATGATATACTTTTCTATTTGAGAAATAATACCAGTAATTATAAAATCTCAAACAGAATGCTTCTTTAGGTTACAGATGATTTTGAGGGATGATGGGTTTGGGACATTGAAAATGTTAATTTCCAGTTACATTGAATAATGTTAGATTAACTTCTTCATCATGTCCTCCCTTGGCTCTTATTAGACATGCAAAAATGCTTCAATAGAATTGGCCCTTAGCTGATATTTAATTTGAGGATAAAAGGAAGAGAAATGTAATTTTTATTGAGGGCCTGCTAACTCTTACAGCCTTCTCATAGGTCTTACCATCCAAGTTATGTCATTGAAATTGAGGCCTAAACAAGTTAACTTATCAGGTGAACAAACTGGGATTTTGAACCCAGCCTTCAATTTCTATTGAAAAACAGATTGAAATTACAAATATCTTCAAACAATTATAAGGTGATTTTTTTTTTCTTGTCAAGTTGTACAAAGGAGAAAAAAAAGTTACTGGAAGAACACAGGGAATCATGGATGAAAAATATAAAAAGTACTCTTTCATTATGCCACAGTGTAAAAAATATTTCAAGAAACAGGTAATTATTTCTCTGACTTGTTAGGTGCTGTGAACATTTCCCCAATTCCTGAAGGTTTTGATAATTCAGCCTAATTTTGTTGGTAGAGATATTGAAATTTTTTAATCATAAGTTGTAAATTAAGCAAGTAAAGGTACCGTATTCTTAGCTCAGTACCAGAATGAATACAGTGAATGATAAGTATTTCTGGAAGCACTGCTATCTTGATTAAAATACACTTTAAAATTATTTCATATTACAGTGGGGTTAATAGGCATCCCATGAGGATGTCATGAGTATAAATTGAGAGCATGAACATGAAGTGCTCAGTACTATACCTAGCACATAGATAGGCTTAAATAGATAGAAGCTATTAATATTTCTCTCATGTGACATCCTCTGAAGGTTTAAGAGGGACATTAGAGATAATCTAATCTGTAGGTCACTTAGAGTTTGTATCCTACAGTAAACTTTAGAGAGAATTTAGAAATATTACAATCCTAAAATTCTGTTATTTTATTTTATTTATTTATTTATTTATTTTGTCTTTTTTTGCAATTTCTTCGGCCGCTCCCGCGGCATATGGAGGTTCCCAGGCTAGGGGTTGAATCGGAGCTGCAGCCACAGGCCTACGCCAGAGCCACAGCAACGTGGGATCCGAGCCGCGTCTGCGACCTACACCACAGCTCATGGCAACGCCGGATCGTTAACCCACTGAGCAAGGGCAGGGACCGAACCCGCAACCTCATGGTTCCCAGTCGGATTTGTTAACCACTGCGCCACGACGGGAGCTCCGTAAAATTCTGTTATTTAACTAGAAAAGCCAAGTGTTCCTGATGAAGCACTAAATGATTTGCAAAAATAATTACAATTTTTTTTTCAGATTTTATTTCCTGCAGGGGGCATTGGACAATGTCTGGAGATATTTTTGATTGTTTTAGTAGGGGGGCTGCCACTGGCATCTAGTGGATAGAAACCAGAGATGTTGAACATCCTACAATGCACAGGGCAACCCCAGCAACAAAGAATTACCTGGTCCAAAATACCAGTAGTGCCAAAGTTAAGAACACTGCTGGAGTTCCCGTCGTGGCGCAGTGGTTAACGAATCCGACTAGGAACCATGAGGTTGCGGGTTCGGTCCCTGGCCTTGCTCAGTGGGTTAACGATCCGGCGTTGCCGTGAGTTGTGGTGTAGGTTGCAGACGCGGCTCGGATCCCGCGTTGCTGTGGCTCTGGCGTAGGCCGGTGGCTACAGCTCCGATTCAGCCCCTAGCCTGGGAACCTCCATATGCCGCGGGAGCGGCCCAAAAAATAGCAACAACAACAAAAAAAGACAAAAAAAAAAGAACGCTGCTATATCCTTACTTTGGAACTCTTAGTGGATACTTAATGGCTTAAAAAAAAGTATTTCATGATTCTAACTAATTTTAATCATTTACTGTGTACCAGGCACTTTAATAGATATCTAAGAGATAATCTAACAGAAAAAGGGTTTGCCTCATAGTTTTATAAAATACATGCTAATGCCCCTTATTTTAGAGAAATTAAATTTTAATTGTTTTAGGAAAACATAGCCCTTATCCCATAGCCTTGAAATAAAATTTACATAGTATTTATGGTTTCTTAAGTAGCTACTTATGATAATACATTTTTACTATTCATGCCAGTAATTGGAATTATTATTTTTTATTTTTATTTACATTTTTTTTTTTGCATCTTAGGGCCACCCCTGCGACATATGGAGGTTCCCAGGCGAGGGGTCAAATTGGAGCTACACCTGCTGGCCTACGCCACAGCCACAGCAACGCAGGATCCAAGCCATGTCTGTGACCTGTACCACAGCTCATGGCAATGCCAGATCCTTAACCCACTGAGCGAGGCCAGGGATTGAACCACGGTGGAACTCCTGGAATTATTTTTTTATTTAAATTTTTATATATGTTTTATATGTACTTGGTTTAAAAAGTCATATAAGGCTAAAATAACAGGAATTATATTTTGCTACTAGTAGAAACATGACTTAAAAAGCTTAAACAATAGTACACATGTATTTCTTATGTGAAAAATCTTGACTGGATAGCATGGGGATGATATGGTAGTATTATCATTATCATACTACTGTTTGCTCTTTCTCATTTTTGTCTTCCTATCTCAAGTTTGCCTCATGATCCAAAATAGTTGCTGGAGTTCCAGCCATCACATCTGAGTTCCATGTGGCAGGAACAGGGTGTCTCCGGGGTAAGCCAAAAACACTTTGCCCTAAATGCTACTTAGTAACTTCCATTTCCATCATGTTAGCTATCCCCATCTGAAAAGAATATTGGGATTTTTTTGTTGTTGTTATTTTTCTCCCCTGATAAATACATGTCCATGATTCAATTCATAAGTAATGAAGAAAGCAAGAATTAGATATTGTAGAGGCAATTATTTTTTTTAATTTTGTCTTTATTTTTCTATTTTGCCACAGCTTATAATAAAAAAAAAATAGCAGTCATACCTTGTCCCTTTCCTTCCCTGAATATTCTTCAGAGACAATCACTCTTGTAGCAATTATGATATTTACCTTCATGTTTTTTATTTATTATAATTGTTGTAATTAGGAAAAACAAAACAAAAAATGAACACTAGATCTTGATGGCTGTATTTTGGGAGCTAAATGCTTTGCTATTTATGCTTTTTTTAGGTTGACTTTCAGAATTGAATGGTGCAAATTGTTCATAATGACATTATTTGTTATAGCAAATTATTGAAAATAACCTAATGACCGAAATTAGGGGAATTGTTACATGTAATGGAATCCTATGTTCTCCTAACAGTCATGTATTTAAAGTGTATTTATTCATATGGGAAAGTGTTTGTGGTATAATGGCTACTAAAATGACACAGAAAACAGATGATTTCGCTTTTGTAAGTAAAAAAGACTGAAAAGAAACATACCAAATTGTTAACAGTGGGCAGTTTATTAGTGATAAATTTGTAGCTAAAGTTTTTTTCTTTACATTTATTTATTTTTTATATTTTCTTGATTAAACCTACTACCTGTATCATCAGAAGAAAAATAAAATATAAAAAGTACATTTCAATTTTTTCTCTATTTCACAGATAATTTCTCTGAATAAATTTAAGATTATTTTAAGCATGGTGAAATTTTAACTCTTTGTTTCCCAAAAATATGTGAAGTGCTTTTTTAAAAAAAATAATTGTTTATAAGTGAATTTATGAGAGTCTTTTTAGGTTAACTAGTAAGGTTCTAAACTTGTGTAACTTGTTTACACACAGTTTTACATTAGATACATGTGCACTGCTGCTTTCTAAAAACCACCCAAACATTGGCTTGAAAAAATTTATCTCAATTTTAATTTTGTAGATAAAATGGTAGAAAAAAATTCATTTTTTAGTGATACCATTATTTTGCAGCTCTGCCCAGCAGAAGTAAGGCACCCATTGTACTATTATTGCTGACACTGAATCTTTTTGATTTTCCTGCCAAAATGTGCTAAACTATACCTTAGCAATTACTAACAAAAGCAAAAAAGAGAACTTTAAGTCAAATTTAAGAAAGCTATGGTAAAATGTGTGTTTGGTAAGGTATTTGAAAAAATAAAATATGATCAATAAAATATAGTCAATTTAGTATGTCTTTTAAAATATATATTAATATGTAGTGGTAAGGACATTAGGCCATTTAAAATCTAATGCAATTTATTTAACTAAATACTCTAGTTATGTTGTAAATCAGAGTAGTAGCTAGTCTGATTTGGAGAGTATTTTTAAGGTTTGTGATTGTGAATTAATCTAATACAAGGTAGTCTTAACCTTTCATGTAATATATATTACATTGATTTTTTTAGCTCCTTATTTCTCTGACAGGTCAGCTCATCATTTCAGCAGCATACTCTATTCGGTATGGTTCTGCTCTCTAGGATCAGACCCATTCAACGTCATCTGATTAGAGCACTGGAACACTTTGTGGCAACGAAATCTGAGAGGAGGTCCATCTGTGTAATGTACTACATAAGATCCTAAAGTCCAGTGCATTGACACTCTTGTACCAACCACTTAATACCCTCAACTCCCCAAAGCAGCAATGAATGTGAAAATAGCTGAAAGGGCTTTCCATTTAAACAGTAGAAAAAGAGAGTCATTGATACTAGGATTGACTTTTATTGTTTATAGACTTGGCCCTCCATATCCTAGGGTTCTGTAGCCTTGATTTCAACCAACTAGGGATGAAAAATTATTGAGGGAAAAAATTCCAGGAAGTTTCAAAAAAGGTAAAACTTGAATTTGCTGTGCACCAGCAATTATTTACATAGCATTTACATTGTACTAGGTATTTAAGTAATCTAGAGATGATTTAAAGTATATGGGAGGATATATGTAGATTATATGCAGAAATATTACACATTTTTATATGAGAGACTTGAGCACCTGCAGATTTTGATCTCTGTGGGTGGAGGTGGGGGTTTGGGGGGGTTGTCCTGGAACCAATCTCCCAGATCCTAATGAATGACTTTATGAGGCACTGGGCATATACTCATAATCAAACAGGCATTGTCCATATTTTGGTGTACAGCTATAACTTTAATATGTTCTATGAAGAAAAGATATATAGTATTATAAGATGTGAGCTAATAAAAGACTTGTCTGTTTTTGCATTCTTGGGCAATTGGCTGAGATTCTTTGGTTTAGTTTGAACATGTTGAATTTAAGATGCTGTTCCTCATCCAGGGAAAGATCTTAAAGATGGCTGGATTTCCATAATCAAGAGCTCAGAAGTGAGATCTGGTCATCAGAGCTATATGGATGGTATTTGAGACCATTTATATGAATGTGCTCATATAAGGAGATAACTTCATTTAGAAGTGAACCTTCACAAACTCCATAGTTAAATGGTCTGGTAGAAAAGGTTATATCTTCAAATGAAGTCTGAGAAGGATTAAACAGCTTAGAGAAAACCAGGGACCTATGGTATCAGAGAAGCCAAGAGAAAAAAGAATGTTCCAGGGTAGAGTGAATGGTAATTGGCATTGAAAGTCATTGAGATCCAGCCACTGAATTAACATGGAGATCGTTGGTGATTCTAGGCAGAGCTGTTTGGATGTAGTGATGGGAACAGGAGTCAGAATGGAGTAGTTTGAGGAGTGGGAAGCAAAGGCAGTAGTATAGATAACTTAGAATTGATTGTGGATTGAAGGAAAGAAGGGTTTTTTCCTAAAATAAATTGTTGAAAATATGGCATGGTTAAAATCTGATGAGATTGATTCATTCAAAAGAAAGAGGTAAATCTCCAAAAGAAAGAAGGAATAATATATGAAATAAGATTCCAAAAGAGGAAGGAAGGACAAGATTCAAAGTATAAATGGAGGAGTTGCTTTGTATAGGAGCTTTGAGGTAGGTGGATAGTTCATCTGTTGAGAGTACATGGGGATGGTAGTTTCTTAGACAGGCAGATTGAATGAATTGACCTACAGAACCATTTGAGTTTGCTGACTTTGTGTGCTGAGTGACCACTAGTACATTTATTTCACAGAGTTTGTCTGCGTAGGTAAAGGCATGGAGAATATGATTAGCAACATTCATTCAGAGTTGAGTGATATACTATCATTGATTAGTTAATTAACTTTGAGAAAGAGGGGGACATCCTCATTTTTTGACTACATTTGTGGTAAAACAGAAGTGAAAGGAGAAAGAGAAGGAAGGAAAGTAGTTCTATCAGTAGATACTAATAGGTGCACAACATTGCTCATTGTACCTTGAAAAAATATATGTACATGTGTGGGTATATTTGATACCCCAATAAAACATGATACCCCAATAAAACATGTAAATTTAATAATATTTAGTTCTCTAACTACAGTTTGCTAAAATTAACTTGTATGTGTTTTGGTTACCCTAAAGTTGAAATATTCTAAATATTCACTAATCACTAATTCACTAATCATTGCCAGTGATTGGATATGTGTGTGTTATATTTTTAGTATCTGGAAGATTTATTTATTTTATTGAACTGCTCTATATATGTATATAACTCATATATAGAGTGTTTTATGTGTGTCAGGTACTGTGACAAGTCTTTTACCTATTCGATCTCATTTAATTCACTCTCCAATAGGGTATGTGCCATTATTCTCATTTTACAGATCAGGAAATTAAGGCCAGGAGAGATTAAATGGCTTAAGTCAGATTGAAATCCTGGCCAGTTTGTCAAGAGCCTGTGTACTTAGCCATTCCAATATACACATATATTGTATCTTGGTACATGCATTCAATGTGTTATACCATCTATGCCTATGAATTGATATATATTATAGCATACTTAAGCAGTTATTGACTAAGTAAAAGTGATTTAGGAGTTCCCGTTGTGGCGCAGTGGTTAACGAACCCGACTAGGAACCATGAGGTTGCGGGTTCGGTCCCTGCCCTTGCTCAGTGGGTTAACGATCCGGCGTTGCCGTGAGCTGTGGTGTAGGTTGCAGACGTGGCTCGGTTCCCAGGCTACGGCTCCGATTCGACCCCTAGCCTGGGAACCTACATATGTCACGGGAGCGGCCCAAGAAATAGCAAAAAAAGACAAAAAAAAGTGATTTAAAAAGACTCAAGGCACAAATTCATGAAATGTAAAAGAGAGAAAAAGAATCGAACTTAAGCTATCAGAAGTTCCCTGTAAGAAGTGATTCTCAACCCCTTATTTTTTACCCCCACCTTCCTGAGTGGGATATATTTTTCTCTGAATCAGTCACTCACTTTAGTGGTTATTTTTAAAATGCAAGAGTTATGCTGATTACAAACCAGTTGAAGGCTGGAAGGTATGGAATACATTTTAGATGCTTATCTTAAAAGATTAAATTTTAAAGTTTATCCCTCCATATTATTTAGATTTAACCTTGAATATCTTGAAATATTACTAACCCAGAGTACAGTGGATGTGCATTTTTAGACTTTATTATCTATATCTGTCTTTTACCATGCTTTGAAAACTCTTGCCAAAGATCTCTCAGGTTATAGAACTCATTAGTAAAATTTAAGTTTTATATTCCATGCTCATGAGACTGTGGTGAAATGGGTATCTCATTTTCAGATGGTAGGAGCAAAAATCACTACCTTTCTGAACCATAATTCACCGAAACATATTAGAAACATTTAAAATAATTTGTACCTTTTATTTGTACTTATAGCATTAATTTCTGAGGAAATATAAATTTGGATATAAAGCAGTTTATCATGGCATTAATTGTAATTAATGAAAGGAATGAGTTGAAAATGAAAAAGCAACCAGAACATCTAAAACAGTTGAACATTTTTCAACCCTCATAAACTAAAATACTATTTGGCCGTAACAAATGATATTTTCATTGACTTATGTTATGACCTAGGAAAATCAAATATAATGACAAAAAAAATTAGGTGGCAAAATTTGTTCATTGGAGGATTACACAATTTGAATATAGGCTGGTCGATTCTCATAGTACTCATGTGAATATTTTAGAGGGGAAAAGTGCTGTAGAGAAAAATCAGATTAGCTGTTTCACTAGAAATAGAATTTCTTTTCTTTCTTCTTTTTTTTTTCGTTTTTGCATTTTGGGCCCCCACCCTTGGCATATGGAGGTTCCCAGGCTAAGGGTTGAATAAGCTGTAGCTACCGGCCATAGCAACGCAGGATCCAAGCCGAGATCCAAGCCATGTCTGCAGCTTGCACCAGAGCTCATGGCAATGCCAGATCCTTAACCCAGAGAGCCAGACCAGGGTTCAAATCCGCATCCTCATGGATCCTAGTCACGCTGGTTAACTGTTGAGCCACAAAGGGAACTCCAGAAACAGGATTTCTTGATGATAATCCTTAGGAGACATTTGTGTACTTTAGGAAGTGTGTGAACTCTGAGATTTTTTGCAAAAAAGTTGTATTTGCATTTCCTTGGTGAGCAGATCTAAGAGTTTTTTGTTTGTTTTTTGTTTTTATCAGATTCTCCTAAGAATTTCAAAACTTGCTAAACAAACACAGCCCACAATCATCCAAACAGCAGTTTATGGACCTTTGCTGTAAACCATTGATACATATAAGAAGCACTGCCTGCTTTTTGCAAATAAAACTTTATTGAAGTATACGCATATATTTCTGTATTTTCTATGACTGCTTTCATGATATAACAGGGTTGAGTAGTTGAGATGGAGAATATATGGCCCATAAGGTGCATTCTGGCCCTTTCAGAAAAAGTATGTCAGTTCCTGTCCTACTTTCTTATTTATTCATTTCAACAACTCTGTTAGATAGGTACTATTTTTATCTTCATTTTATGAATGACATAGATCAGACCAGAGAGGTTAAACAACTAACCCCAAGACACACAGCTAGAAAAGAGAAATATACCAATATGTTAATAGTGGTTATATGTGGGCAAACAATGATGTATGGTTTTTAAAAAAATATATTATCAAGATTTTCTGTAGTGAGTGTACATAACTTTTAATCAAGAGGGAGAAAGGTATAAAAAATTAGATACAACTGAGTTATGAGAATCTTAAAATTCATCCTTTTTTATTATTTTGATTTCCTACATTTCATCCTGTGTTTATGAAGAGGGAATTTGCAATTTCTGCTTCCCTGTATGGGACTTAACTCTTAATACGCAGCCCTTAACTCTTGATTTAAAAAAAAAAAAAGAAAAGAAATTATTCTATTTATAGTCCTTAAAAACTATATTAACTGAAGACATTTTGGCCTTTACCTTATGGTGAGACTGTTTTCTCTTTTATATTGTGAACTTTTAACAGTCGTTAAGTACTTGTAGCTTAATAGATGCCATAAAGTGCTGCATACGTGTCTGTCTGAGACACACACATATATCTTACTTTTTCTTAATATCAATTAATTGAATTATTCTTAATTATTTTAGACATAGATCTAGATACATAAAAGTGTTGTAGAAGGTATTCCTAAGAGAAAGAAAATTGGCTGTGTACTGTGTGGAAAGCTTCATCCTAATGATTATAGAGGATTTAAGGAAGAAAAGGTCACAACCCCTTACCTCAAAGAACTGAATCATCTCCTAAGGGAGAAAAGGCATATCTGACTACAGCAACCACCATTAAAACCTTGATTCAAGCCATAGTCATCTTTCCCATAGACAGTTTCATCTCCTTGCTTCCAAGTTTTCTGTTTTTTCACCACACAGGCAAAGTGATCCTTTTAAAGACATGAGAGTGAGGTCTTTTCGAAACCTTCCATGCTTTTCTGTCTGTGTCAAAGCCAAAATTCTTATAGTGGAGTGTAGGACTTCATGATCCAAACCCTGTCCCATTCTTTGATTTGTCTCCTATTGCTCTGTCTCCAGTACTTACCTTCTTGCACCTTCTTTCAACTTAAATAATTATTCTTCTGCCATTTGGCCTTGGCTTGTCTGCTAGAAACACTTCATTTGGATCAAATGAATTGTCTCCCATTATTAAGTTCACAAAGAGAAATTAAAATCTAGAGTCCCAAAGAGTTTAAGTTCCCAGATTCCTTTCTTTCTGGAATATTGCTTAATCTGAGCCAGTGTGCTTGGCTAGTTAGGGCTGGGGATTTTTTAGGAGCTGTAGCTTCAGAGTGGCTTCTTTTGCACCTCGAAAGGAGATTTATTTAACCATCAATCTTACTTTTTAAAGAATTCAGAAGGTCAGTAGGGCAAACACTTCTTACTCTATCCAGCCAACACCCATTAAATTTAGAAACACTAGTAATTCCTTGAACTTAGTACAAAGTATAGTTGACTCTCATTACTTTGTTGGTAGGATTTAGTGATATCACTAAAGATGGATATTAGAGGGAAGAAGCATGCACAAAAAACAAGGTACTGAATCAGTTTTGGTTTCAAACTCACCAGGGTGCCGGTCAGTTATGACAGCTACTGTGTCTATTACCTGTAAAGTTTTACTAGGAAAATTAATCAAGTGGTTGTGCCACTGTATGCTTATGATATTTTCTTGAGGAGTGGGGGAAGCACTTAACCTGAACATTTCTTGTTCCTTTAAAGTTGTATCTGAATTTCTGTCTTGCAAAGTTTACAGATTTCCATGGATGGCAGTCCTAGGCACCAGGTCGTATTTGATGTCCCTTCCTTTAGATCTCCTTCATATTAAAAGCTATACATTTCTGTTTTTTCTGAGTTATGCTGATCCTCCTGTGCTACAGTAAGTGTAGATTCTATTAAGTGGCACAGCTTCTATACTTCCTCTAGTAAAGGGTATATCACTTGAAGTGTGTAAAACTCAAGGCATCATCTCTATAAGGCTCCGTCCTTGTAGTTTCCATAGCTCTAGTGTTCTGCCTTTGTCTCTGGATTTCTCTGTCCCCAACCTGTGCCAAGACATTTTAGTCCTGTGCTGCCTTGGCTGTTGCCAATTCCCCTGAAATTCTTAGGCCTGCTGAGATAAAGTCATAAAAGCACTCCTGTTGGACCCCATATTTGTGTTAATTTGGTAATAACCTTAAGTAGGTATCTGCAAGGAAGCTACTTTTAATGTTCCTGATGTCTGTACTCATATGAGCCCAGTGCAGACTGTAACTTTTTTGTTACTTGCTCAAGACCCTTTTTTTTTCCTGCTTTTAACTGTTCTAGGCCTTGCATAATTTATTCTACTAAATTGGCAGTATAAAGATTCAGCTATAATGGGATATGCCATTTCAGATAGACATAGTTGGTCTCTGTTTTTGTTTATATCTTAGCCTGTTCTTAAGTTGTCCCCTCCTGTCTTCCTTTCCTTTTCTCTTTGCTTTTGGGCTTAGGTTTTATTATTCTTTGATTATCTCTTGTAAGATCTCCCATAATGTCAGATATAAAAGCCAAGGTATTCTTTTTTTTTTTTTTTTCCCCATTTTCTTTTTAGGGCCACACCTGCAGCATTTGGAAGTTCCTGGGCTAGGAGTCAAATTGGAACTGCAGCTCCCAACTTACACCACAGTCAAGGTAACATCATATTGGAGCCACATCTGCCTCCTACGCTGCAGCTCATGGCAATGTCAGAGCCAGATCCTTAGCCCACTGCCAGGGATTGAACCCGCATCCTCAGAGAGTGTTGGGTTCGTAACCCACTGAGCCGCAATGGGAACTCCAGGAATTCTGGGTTTATGAAAAAGCATTCATTATCAGACAGATTTTGCTCACTTTCATCTCCCAGTTTTAAGGAAATCTTACCAGCTCAATGTCAAACCTAGGTCTGACCTCTTATTTTATTTTTCTTCAGTTTTGCTTTTTTTTAATCCATTCCCTGAGGCCTAACTGAGTTCCTGGGGCGCTTTTCTTTGAGAGACCACGCCATACCATACATTGTCCTCTGTAAAAACTAGTAATTTGAAATGCACCTGGAATGCTTCAGGTATTTAAAGATAATCTTACAGGGGATTTTCCTCAGCAGTAACAAACCTGACTAGTAGCCATGAGGACGCGGGTTTAATCTCTGGTGTTCCTTATTGGGTTAAAGATCTGGCATTGCCATGAGCTGTGGTGTAGGTTGCAGATGTGGCTGGGATCTGACATTGCTGTGGTTGTGGCATAGGCCGGCAGCTGAAGAAAGCTCTGATTCGGCCCCTAACCTGGGAACTTCAATATGCCGCATGCGCAGCCCTATAAAGACAAAAAAAAAAAAAAAAATTTCAGCTTTTTTTTTTAACCTTTCAAATCTATGCAAATTTTGTTACCTATAGCAGTCTTGATCTCCATGGTTTGGTTTTTTAGTTGTTCTTATTATGTAATATCTATTTCTTTAAAAGATCTGTCTTGCTATAGTTGGATTTGCAGTCTGGTTCACTGAGATTTCTGTCCTACAGTTCCTGTGCTCCCTCTGTTAGATACCTTTGGAACCAGTCCTTCCTTTCTAATGAGTAACACTAAACTATTCTTTTTCCACAATTCCATCTTTAAGAATACAGAATTGACAAATGGAAAAAAAAAACAAACCTATGGAATGGGAGAAAATATATGCAAATGATGAAACCAACAAGGGGTTAGTATACAGAATATACAAACAGCTCATACAACTCAATATCAAAAAAAAAAAAGAAAAATCCAATCAAAAAATTGTACAGAAGACCTCAATAGACATTTTTCCAAAGAAAACATATAGATAGCCAACAGGCACATAAAAATATGCCCAACATAGCTGAACAAACAATATGCCTTGTTGAACACTGGGTGGGTTTTAGGTTCTTGCTACTAAATATTACATACTTTTGCAGATTCCAAACAACTTTTAACTTATTAGAATCTGTTTAGAATCTGTTTTCTAAATCAGTTCGTGTTTTTTTTTTAAGTTTTATTGAAGTATAGTTGATTTACAGTGTTGTAGATTACGCACAACTTTTAACTTATTAGAATCTATTTCTAAACCAGTTTGGCAGATTTTTTAAAAATTTTATTGACCTCTAGTTGATTTACAATGTTGTGTTAATTTCCACTATACAGCAAAGTGATTCGTTTATATGTATATATTCATTTTAGTATTCTTATTCATTGTGGTTTATCACAGGATGTTGAATATAGTTCCCTGTGCTATACAGTAGGACCTTGTTATTTATCCATCTGATATATAATAATTTGCATCTGTTAATCCCAAACTCCCAACACCTCCCTCTGCCACCTCCCCTCCCCCTTGGCAATCAGAAGTCTATTCTTTATATCCGTGAGTCTATTTGTTTCGTAGATATGTTCATTTCATTTGTGTTATATTTTAGATTCCACATGTAAGCAATATCTATGGTATTTGTCTTTATTTCACTTATCATATGTATGTATGATAATATCTAGACTGCAAATGGCATTATTTCATTCTTTTTGATGGCTGAGTAATATTCCAATGTATATATTCATATATATATATGTATGTATGTATGTATTCCATTACACACACACACATACACATCTTTGTCCATTCATCTGTCAGTGGACATTTAGGTTGTTTCCATATCTTGGCTATTATAAATGGTGCTGCTGTGAACATAGGGATACATATATTTTTTCAAATTATAGTTTTGTCTGGATATTTGCCCAGGAGTAGGATTGCTAGATCATATGGCAACTCTTACTTTCAGTTTTTTAGGAACCTCCATACTGTTTACATTCCCACCAACATGTAGAAGGGTTCCCTTTTCTCCATACCCTCTATGGCATTTGTTACTTGTAGACTTTTCAGTCACGGTCATTCTGATTGTTGTGAGGTGGTACCTCATTGTAGTTTTGATTTGCATTTCTCTAATAATTAGCAGTGATGAACATCTTTTCCTGTGTCTGTTGGCCATTTGTATGTCTTCTTTGGAGAAATGTCTATTTAGGTCTTGTGCCCATTTTTTGATGGGTTGTTTGTTTTTTCGTTGTTGAGGTGTATGAGCTGTTTGTCTATTTTAGACATAAGCCCTTGATAGTTGCATCATTTGCAAATATTTTCTCCTGGTCTGTAGTATGTCTTTTTATTTCGTTTATGGTTTCCTTTGCTGTGCAAAAGCTTGTAAGTTTCATTAGGTCCCATTTGCTCATTTTTTGCTTTTATTTCCATTGCCTTGGGAAGCTGACTTAAGAAAATATTTGTATGGTTTATGTCAGAGAATGTTTTGCCTTCATTCTTTTCTAGGAGTTTTATGCTGTCATGCTTTTAAGCCTTTAAGCCATTTTTAGTTTATTTTTGTGTGTGGTGTGACGGTGTGTTCTAACTTCGTGGTACTTTTTTATATGACCTTAATTTTAGATTTTCTTTATATGATTATCATGATAGGAAAAAATCAAATGACAATGACTTTTTTTTCTGACAGAACTTTATTTTCTTTATTCTCAGTGAAAACTTTAAAAAAAAAAGAGAAATCCTCAGCTATCAATTCAGGCATGAAGTATTTATTTGTATTGCTGTATCTAGGATATCTTTCATTTGTCAGTGAATATTGAACTAAACAGTTGAAACTCAGCAGTAACTTTGGATAGATTTTATTTGGGAGTGGTCTACCTGCTTGCTAAAAGTGAGTAAAGTTTATTGTAATTAATCACATCTGGAAACAAATAATTAACCACTTTATACTGATGCAATGAAATGGTCTCCAAAGTAAGCTTAACCTTGCCACTTTTTAAAAAACATAAAGTACACTGCTAATAATAGCTATTTATTTTGTACCAGGAATTATCCTGGATTTTATCTTTTTTTTTTTTTTGCCTTTCTAGGGCCGCTCCCGCGGCATATGGAGGTCTCCAGGCTAGGGGTCTAATCGGAGCTGTAGCTGCCGGCCTACGCCACTGCCACAGCAACTCAGGATCCAAGCTGCATCTTCGACCTACACCACAGCTCACAGCAATGCCAGATCCTTAACCCACCGAGCAAGGCCAGGGATCGAACCACAACCTCATGGTTCCTAGTCAGATTCGTTAACCACTGAGCCACAACGGGAACTCCGTATCCTGGATTTTAATATATTATCTGTAATTAAGGTAATATTAAATTCATTTACCAGAAACTTAGACTGAGAAGCTTAATAACTTTGCTAAGGTTATATAGCTACTAAATGACAAAGCCAAGTCTGTCTGATTCCAAAACCTGTATTCTTTCCACAGTGCTACCACACTACCTGGTTTATTTTGCTAACTGTAAAAACAATCCCCATAGGTAAGAATAAATCTTGGTGTGAAATTAGATAACTAAGTAAGGAAAATAAATGTAGAATTGTGTTTATATTATAAAATAGCATCCATGAAATAGATGAGAACAATTGATATTTGTTTTTAAATATTTAATATTTTTTAAACTTTTTAAAAACATTTAATTTTTTAATTTAGTTTTTTTTTTCTTTCTTTCTTTTTAGGGCTGTACCTATAGCATATGGAAGTTCCTGGGCCTAGGGATTGACTTGGAACTGGAGCTGCCAGCCTACACCACAGCTATAGCAACACAGGGTCTGAGCTGCATCTGCAGCCTATACTGCACCTTGTGGCAACATCAGATCCTTAACCCACTGAGCGAGGCCAGGGATCAAACCTGCATTCTCGGGTTTTTAACCTGCTGAACCACAGCGAGAACTCCTAATTCAGCTTTTTAAAATTTTAATTTTTTTATTTAATGTTTTTATTCAAAAAACTGAATTTTATTTTTAAACTTAAAAATTAAACTAATTTTATACTTATTGAAGAGTACACTTGTCAAGATCAGGAAAGTAACATTGTATAATATTCACTAAATTACAGACCTTATTAGAAATTTACCAGTGTTCTAACCAGTGCTCTTTTTCTGTTCCAGAATGTTAATTTCTGATCTTACATTGTATTTACTTGTTATTTCTCCTTATTCTCTTCTATACTGTAACAATTCTTCAGATCAGTTTTTGTTTGTTTTTAAAATATCCTACAACTTGGGTTCATCTGATAATTCCTCATGATTGGAATGAGGTTATGCATTTTTGGCAAAAGTGCTACAGAAACTCTCTTGTTTGAGGCATCATAACAAGAGAGTTATGATAATAACATGCTTTATTACTTACTGGTGATATTTACCTTGAGGGCTTTGTTAAGTTTGTACTTGTGGGTTTTCTCCACTCCAAAGTTACTATCTATCTATTTGTAGTTGATAATTCTCTTGGGAGAGATATTTTGAGACTGCAAATCCTACATCTCCTCCAGTTTGGCTCACTAATATTAGTGTTGAACCATGGTTCTTATATGCAACATTCATTACTTTGTACAGTATTTGCTTAATGGTGATTCTCTATTTTTCTCCTTTCTTCTATGTTTATTGATTGGTATTCTACTGTGAAGAAGAGCTGTCTCATTTCTAGCATTTATTGATAAAATTGATTATTTGTATCAGTATGGACTCATGGATATTTATCTGGTTCCACGGATTAAAGTCCAGTACTATCATCGTATGTTTTATTGTTCAAATTGTTCTAGCTTTAGCTGGTTGGAGTGACTTCAGGTTGGTTCCTGTATTCTTATATCCCATCATTATTTCAGCATTTCATTACTTTCTGGCAGCACAAAATGTTCCAGTCTTTTCTTGATATTTTCCCTGCTCCATTTCTGCCAGAGGGGGGCTTGAGCAGCTCAAGTTCCCTGAGCTTAAGGAGCCCCCCAAGTTCCTCATACTGGAGAATAGTGTTTAGAAACCAAGATTTGGGCCCTAAGAGTGTATATTACTACTGAGGTGTCATTGTTCCTAGGCTCTTTCAATGTACAGAACTAGGAAATACTTACAGATACAGTAGCTATATTATAAATGAATAGCATAATCATGCTGAAAGGGGTATCAAAAAAGGCTAACTTAATATTTCTTACAGTGCTTATTTTAGGTATTTAGGTTTACAGATTTATTCAGTGCATAGATTGGCATGTAGTATAGCCATTTTCTGAAGCTCTTAGAATGGAAGGTAATTGTGATGTGACTTCTGGTTTGTTGGTCAACTTTTAAAAGTGCGTGTTTTTAAACTGTGAACTGTGAGGTGTTTGAAATGAAATTGATGCCGATGGGAAGTTTCAGGTGGGAAAATGACAGGGATTTGAATGGCCAAGTAATAGTGAAGTCATGCTTGATTTTGTGTTAATGATCTAGTCTGTTATTACCTAGATATAGAAATTAAGAGGATTGTTTGCTTAGTGACAAGCTTGTATTTGTTAGTTTTCATTGTTATGTGAGAAAAAAGGAGAGCTCGGTGAAGAAACAGATAACCATATTTGAGCACTTTACATTTTTTGGTTCCTAAACTCCTACATTTGTATTATTTTTATAGATTTGTGTATTGGTCAGCTCTGGCTGCCATAGCAAAATATCACAAACTTGGCAGCTTAAACAGTAGAAATTTATTTTCTCAGTTCTTGAGGCTAAGAATTCTGAGGTCAGGGTGCCTGCATGGTCAAGTACTGATGAAGACACTCTTGCTTGCAGACTGCTGTCTTCCCTGTGGCTTCACCATGGCCTTTCCTCAGTGCATAGTTGTGGAGGGACAGAGCACTCTCTCCTTCTCATCCTGTAAGGCCATCAATACTATCTGATTAGGACCCCTCCCTTTAGGCATCATTTAACCTTAATTACTTCCTATAATCCTGAATCCAGATACAGTCACACTAGGGATAAGACTTCAATGTATGAACTTTAAGGGGACACATTTCAGTCTGTAGTAGTTTGGATAGTGTATTTAATGTTTTAAAGTAAAGAATATAACCCTTGATACAGTAATTCTTTAATATAACAGTAAAGGCTGTTACTTGTTACAATATTAGAGAAAAAGAAAAAAATGTAAGATGGGTTGCTTGCTGCACAATGGCCTGGTAGAACACATTCAGATTATGATGTCATGGTGTCAGCTTTCATTAGCTGAGTGCTTAGGAGAACAGTTACAGTGCAGGAGAAAAATTTCAAAAAGACAGTGTAATATATAGTTTTACATATGTTAATATTTAAAAGAGAAGTAGTGTTATAATGAATATTATAGTGTTGTTAGTGTCTGGCATGACATTAAACAAAATAAAACGATACAGTCAGCCCTCTGTATCTAGGCTCCATATTTGTGTATTCAACCAGCTATGGATCAAAAATATTTGGAAAAGAAATTCTAGAAATTTTCAGAAAACATAACTTGAATTTGCTTTGTGCTAGCAGCTATTTACATAGAATTTACATTGCATTAGGCCTTATAAGTAATCTAGAGATGATTTTAAAGTATATGGAAGGATATGTATGTATGTAGTTTATATGCAAATATACCATTTTATATAAAGGACTTGAGCATCTGCAAATTTTGTTACGGGGTGGGGAATCCTGGAACCAATCCTCTGCAGATACTGAGAGTCAACTGTATATTAATTTCAGCTAGTGTTGTTTATGTCCCTTCAAGGGTATTGTGGCAAACCTGTTGGAGGTGTTGCCCACGGTACTTTTATTGTATTAGCTTTGGGCTCAGCTGAATCAGGCAGGGTATTAATAGCTGCATTTTGGTGAATAAGGGAAGCTACAATGAGAATAGAACCTAAGAAAGTAGAATGCTTCTCTTCTAAGGAAATAAACCCAGCCCATAAATAGGAGGTGAATAAGGTTTTAAGTAGAAATGTATTAGGGCACACTATTTGGGACTAAAGATAGGAAAAATGTGAGACGTCAGATATCGATTTTTTAATGTGGCACCAGGATTGTGTTGTGGAGGCCAAAAAGAGGCAATAAAGGTGGTCAGACACTTTAGTGAAGAGAAAATTTAAAGCCAGGGAACCACTGTTTATCTAACAATCTTTTCTTCTATTTTATTTTTTGCTTGTAGTGGTTTGGAAAAAATCTGTCCTTCTACTTAGAGTCATCATAGTTAGTGGTAGTTTTTACTTCCTAGCAAGTAAAGACTACTAGATATAGAAGGGGGTACAGTTTCACAGAGATAATACCCTCTAGCTTTCTTTTTTATCCATATATGTTTCTAGAAACACTGGAGACATGCCAGCCACCTGGCATTGCAGTTTGCAGTTGTCAAAGAACTGTGAAGGGTTTGGGATTTTATCTAAGGCAGTTGCCACAGTTTCATGAATGCTGGCCTAAGACATGAAACTCCTGGGTCAGAGATAACAGACTTTGTTACTCATGGCATAGTAAGCAGCATGAGCTTCAAGTTCATGATGGTTCCCTTTGCCCCTCAAGTTTCACAAAGGTGATGTGAATGGCCCAGGTTGATCCTGAACTCATAGTAAGTTTATATCTCAGCTCAGGAACATCAACTTAGAGAGTCCTATTCTTTCATAGTGGTTTGCAAGCATATCTGTCTGACCTGGGCTCTAGAGGGAGACATTGTCATGCTTATACTGGACAGTAAACAGGTTCACTGCTTTGGAGGGAGACATCATCTGTTTTTCAAGAATGTTTCCTATAAACATCTTTGAAAGGATGAAGGCAGTCAGGGCCGCTTTTAAATTGTGGAAATACATGAGACCCCTGGAAAATTGTCTCCAACAGGAAATGATTAGTATGTAAAGTCCTTGAGCTCACTCTGAATGTCCTTGGCTTTTCTGCTCTGCTCTCCTCTACTCTAGTTTTACCAGCTTTTAAATTATGAGTTGGCAACCATTTTGTGTAAAGAGGCAGATATTAAATATTTTAGACTCTGAGACGTGGTTTCTGTCAGAACTACTCAATGTGTTGTAGTAGGAAAGTAGCTATAGATAATATGTAAGTAGATGAACTGATTGTGTCCCAGTAAGCCTTTATGGACATTGAAATTTGAGTTTCATATGATTTTTATATCACAAAATTTTTTTCAACCATTTGAAAATGTAACATCCATTCTTAGCTTGTTGCTCATACAAAAGTGGGTGTCAGGCCAAATTTGGCCCACATGCCAGTTTGCCAACATGTTTTAAAAGATGAATTTCTAAAATAAAATAGTTTTATTATAGCAGTCATGCATGCGAGAGATTATAATTAACATTTTGTAGTGATTGATAGTTTTAAAGTGTTTTCTCATAAATTATGCCTGTTTAGCTTCAGAGTAAATCTGCAAGATAAGCATTATTACCTCCATTTAATGGTGAGGAAACTAATGCACAGAGAAAGAAGATGACTTACCTGAATTCATAAAACTAGTTAAGTGACAGATTGATTATATTCTATATTGTTTTCTCCATAATAAGAACTTTCATAATCAGAGCATCATGCCACTCTTTAATCCTCATTTGTTTCCAGAATGTTTAGAGTTTGGTCTTGTAAATAATAATGATAATAATAGATTAACATGCTTATTTATAATTTTATTACTACATTTTGTGGTATAGCTATTTTAATATTTGATAATCGATGATTTGACAAAGGCTAGATATGGGATGTGAAGGCATCTGTTACAACATTTGGCAAAGATTTGGCAGTTGAACAGTGTGGTTGTTCATACATTTTATTTCTTTTCCACATTTTCAAATAATAATTTATTTTCAGATGTATACCATGAAACCGTAAACAAAGAACTTTCTTTCCCTTCTCAATTATTTGTGTTCATGTTGAACTAATGTTTTAATTTATCTGATGTTTTTCCAGTTTTTTAAACTTGTGTTGAGAACATTTTCTCTAATAAAGTACTTTTTTGATTGTTTCCCTATTAGGTGGTTGAAGATTATGCTGGAAGATGGCAGGTCCCTTTGCCACAGCTTCAGGTTCTTCAGACTGCACTTTGCTGTTTTACTTCAGCCAGTGCATCATTCCCAGATGAATGTGAGCACGTACAATATGTTTTGAGTAGCCTTGCTCTGTAAGTACTCTTTACTTATAAAAGTATTTTCTTGATGCATTTGAGAATTCATTTTTGATTATTTTCTCTGTGTAAGGAACCTTTCCTAAAAAAAAAAAAAAAAAACCCGTCCTAAAGTCTTCCCTCAAAAAGGAAATTTCTGTTTCTTAATTTAAGTGTTTAGGTTTAATTTCGAATATTTAAGCACTATTTTAGTTTCGGAATTAAATGAAATTGTTATATAGATTCTTAGGTCACTACCAGCACTTTCCTTTCCCTTTTAATTCCTCAGATTGCCTTAGCAAACTTTAATGGTAAATCCCAGAATGTAGCAATTGAGGCCATCATATTAGCAGAGGGACCTTAAATCAGGCCAAAAAGAGGTTAGGAAACTTTGGTTTTTAAAAATACTTGTAAAGGACTTCAAGTTAAAGATCACAAACTGAGTACTTGTATTTGTCCTTTTTGTCATCCTAGATCCTACTAAATTAGTACAGAAATAAAAAAGGGAAGTACAGTGAAAAGAAAATAGAGAAGAGTCATCAATGAATGAAAAAATTTTAACAATTTTCTATGGGAAAGAAAACAGATAGAGGAATGATCTTTGAAACATGGCAGAGCAAGTCACAACTTATTTATTTATTTATCTTGGTGCCTCAACTTATATCATAGTATTCATAGTATTCATTTATTAACATTGCAAAATACAATAGAAAATATCAGAGTATGTCTCATAGGATAAGTATTATTTTATGAATTTTTTGTTTTATATATTTTTATGCATACATATACTTTATTATTAGTAAAATATTTTTTGAAACTGTGGGTATCATTAAAAAAAAATTATCCCCTGCCTTAAAAGAAGACTGTCCTGCTTCCCTTCCCTTGGAATCCTAGGGAGGTGTAGAATTTGAACATGCAAGGTATGAAATAGAGAGTAGTGAATGAGATACTTTGGGAAAATACAGATAAAGGAGTTAATTGCAGTTTTTCTATTCAGGCCATTCACCAGACCTTAAGGCCAGGGTAAAGTAGGGAAGCATCATTGCTACTTTCTTTTTCCCTCTAAAGAAATTAATTGACTTTGGAGCAGTTACCTTTGTATGCTGGCAATTAACCATTCTTCTTTAAGACAGCTAGCTAATCACTTAATTACCCTAAAGACAAACTTACCAGTCATCAAACTCTAGACAGCTTATAGTGCTCCCTGATTATGGCATTATTCTTAAATATTGATGAATATTCAGTAATCATCAGACATTTGAGGAATGCATGAAAAAAAATACAGTGAAAAAAAACTAAAAAAAATTCTGGACGAAACAGTGTTAAAGTTGAAAACAAAAAATTTAAAAGAGATATAAATCTGTAATTAGCATTTTCAGAGAAACCTGAGAGGACATGAAAACCTCAAATATCATGCTGTGTAAAAGGAAAAATGAGGTATACCAAAAATGAGTTTGTAGAAATTAAGAAAATATGATAGTTAAAATTTAAAATTCTATAGGAGGGTATTCCTTGATGGTGTAGTGGTTAAGGATTCAGCTTTGGAAACTTCCACACCCTGTGAGCAAAGCAAAAAAAATAAAATGGGAGTTCCCATTGTGGCTCAGTGGTTAACGAATCTGAGTAGGAACCATGAGGTTGCGGGTTCGGTCCCTGCCCTTGCTCAGTGGGTTAACGATCTGGCGTTGCCGTGAGCTGTGGTGTAGGTTGCAGACGCGGCTTGGATCCCGCGTTGCTGTGGCTCTGGTGTAGGCCAGCGGCTACAGCTCCGATTCGACCCCTAGCCTGGGAACCTCCATATGCCGCGGGAGCAGCCCAAGAAATGGCAAAAAATAAAATAAAATAAAATAAAATAGTTAAAGTGGTAAATTTAAAAAATTAAATAAATAAAATTAAATTCTGTAGGACATTTGGAAGGTAAAATTGAAATAATTCAGAATGTAAAACAAAACCATAGAGAAGAAATGTGTTAAAAAAAAATTGATACAGTGGCTTCATAAAGGAGGTTCATTATTGTATGTGCTGGAGTTCCAAAAGAAGAACTTGAAGAATATACATTAGAGAAAAATTTCAAAGACATAATAAAAGAATTTCCCCAAAATAAAAGCCATAAGCTTCCAGACTGAAAGAGTCCAAGAAGTGTTCAGCATAGCGAATATAAAAGATACTCAGCTAAACACTTCATTTTGTGATTTGAAAATACCAAGAATGAAAAAAACAGATTTGAGCACCTTCTAGAGAGAAAAAACTAGGTTACCTACAAAGGAACAAACATCAGATTGATATCAGTCTTATTATAACCAACAGTACACGGTAGTTTGTAATGAATCAGTGTCTCTAAAGAGTTGAAGAGAAATTATTTTCAGTGTAGAATTTTGTACTCATCCAAACTGTCAGTGAAGTATAAGAGTAGAAACAATATTTCTAGGCACGTAAGGACCTGGAAGATTGACTTGTCTACATAATCTTTTTTGGGAAGTTATTAGAGAATGTGCTCCAGAGGAATGGGGTGAAATATCAAAAGACCAGATGACAGTGGATTTAGAAAACCGTAGCTTTTAGTTAAGGTAGAGGGAAGAATGGTCCCAGAATCACTGTAGGTCTTACAGATATGTCATCTCCAAGAGGGAACTATCCAGTAAAAATGGAGATTTGTAACTAATCTTGAGGATATGGAACCATATAGTTTTCTTCATGTAAATGATTCTTACTGACATTGTTTTTAAAGTACAAAAATAATTATAGTCATATAACTGAGGAAAATTATTAACCTATATAAGACTGTTTGATGGAAGGTGTGGGTTGAAAGTGAAGGACAAGGACACTAGTACTCTTCCTTTAATTCTTATTTTACCAAATGGAGTGTCAGTAGTACATGAAACCATAAATAAACATATAAGTAAAGTTATAAAAATAAAAGAGAAAATAATAATGAATAACTTTTGGGAAGATGGAACTGGTTGTATGAGGAGTTAAATTCTCTCACAGCAGGAAGTTGAGTAATACTGAAAATTGGTAAATCAAGAAATACTAGGAAAGCTTATTATCAGCAGCTATTAAAAATATTAGAAGTTGTTAATTTCGAGGCATTGGACTAGTGAGAGAGGGCTGAAGCCTTTCTGTATACTTAGCATTGTTAAATCTTGAAGATATGTAAATTTCATATTTATATATGAACTGTATTTTTTGCATAAAGATTTTAAAGAGTACATGTACATGGTGCTGCTTTAAAAGTTTATTTATATATGTTTAAAGTTATAGGAGGGAGCTATGTGAAGTGATAGATATGTTAAAACTGGCTTAATTGTGATCAATTCACTATTTCTGTATACCAAAATATCAAGTTGTATACCTTATATATAATTTTTGTCAATTATGCCTCAGTAAAACTGAGAAAAAAAAATGTGGGAGAAAAGAGTTTAGAATATAATGTTATTTAGATTTGTAAGAGCATGGCAGTTTATTTTTTTAAAATATTTATTTTGTGATGCCTAAATGAATATGAGAAATATTAGGAGTTCTTGATTATAATTGAGAAATCTTAGGCTATTAGATGACTAAATCATGGAAGGTCAAGGGCTAGAACCAGTTTCATGATTCTCTAAATCCAGAGAATAAAATACCATCTAGAACTGTTCTCTTCCTTCCCATCATTCTTTTGGCTTCATTCTCTTAGGGCTGCTGGCTGTCTGGAGATTAAGTTTAGTTTAATAACCAAGGGAGAAGAAATCCTCTGCTCCCACTTCTAATCCTCAAAATATTTTGGGAACTCAGGCCTAGCTTTGGTTATGTTCCCATTACTTGAACTAATCACTGTGTTGAGGACAGTATGGTAAGATTTTTGGCTGAGTGATGGCAAGGCAAGCCCATCCCATGGCTAGGGAAAATGGGATACTATGTTGGTGGCCCCGTGAGGACCACAGAAATGTTGGAGGGATAAGCAGTTTCCTCAAGAAGTGAGTGTAATAGTGTGAAAGAGAGATAGCTAGGTAGACAAAAATAATAGATGTCACTACAAAGAATATTTTTATATGATATTTTGAAAGCTACCAAAACAATTTCAATTATTTTCTGCTGATTTCTGAGGAAAATTAAATAAGTGTTGAAAGAATTACATTATTTGTAAGCAAGAAGTAGTATTCTTGATCCAGTGTCTATTTGGATATTTTCTCCCCTTTCATCTCTATAATCTTTGTCAACTTTAGTGTTGTAATGTAAAAATGTACTTTAAAAAAATTAAGTCATTTATTGACTTGTTTCATTTTTTGCTAGCTTTTTTACTTCTGCTTATGAGAAGAATAATGAATTAATCAAAAGCAAATCTTATCTATCTTTCTAGGCAAAAGAAAATAAATTATCTTGGTGGTTTGTTAAATAGTAATGTTTCTTGTAAGGAAAACTTTCTGCATTATTTAAATTTACTTTAACTGAAAAGATAATTTTACTTTTGATACCAGAAGAAAAATGGGGAAATAGCAACATGATAGTACCATTCAAAGAGCAGTAAGTCTATAATAGTGTTCTATTTAAATATTTAAGCCAGAAAACTAAAAATTATTATTATTCTGTAATTATTCCTTCATTCATTCTATAAATCTCTGTACTTGGTTCTAGGAATAAAATAGAAAAGATAGATAAGTTCTTGTTTTCACAGATCTTATAGAGCTAAGTTATTACACAAGCAGCTCCACTATTATGTGTTGAAATTATGAAAGAATTACAGGGTACAGTGAGAGAGTATAACAGGAGACCTGACTTGGTCTGGGAGGTCAGGGAGAATTTGCTTGGTTAACTAATACTTGAGCTGAGCTCTGAAGGGATGATGGAAATAAATTTGATGAAAGAGCAAGAGACTCCAAGGAATGGCAAATAGAATGTTCAAGGTAGCTGGAAAGGATGTCAGGATATTAATGTAGTTCATATGCCTCGTATCTGTTGCAGAATTCTTGTTTATGATGTATATCATGTATTTTACATTTTTATTTATAACAAAAAAGTATAGATAAGCTAAAGAAGTAGTGTCTCTAATATTGTCATATACGTGTGTGTGTGTGTGTGTGTGTGTGTGTGTGTGTGTGTGGTATGAGTATAAAAGATATATCAAGAAACAATAAATGGAGTTCCCGTCATCCCTCAGCGATTAATGAACCCGACTAGTATTCATGAGGATGCGGGTTCGATCCCTGGCCTTGCTCAGTGGGTTAAGGATCCGACGTTGCTGTGAGGTGGTGTAGATTGCAGACATGGCTCCTATCTTGCATTGCTGTGGCTGTGGTGTAGGCCAGCAGCTGCAGCTTGGATTTGACCCCTAGCCTGGGAACCTCCATATGCTGTGGGTGCAGCTCTAAAAAGACAAAGAAAAGAAAAGAAACAAAAAAGAACTCCAACAAACAGCCTAACTTTAGACCCCAAGGAATCATAGTAAGAGGAACAAACAAAGCTCAGAGTTAGCAGAAGGAAGGAAATAAAGATCAGAGTGGAACTAAATGAAATAGGGACTGAAAAGGCAGTAAAAAGATTGATGAAACTAAGAGTTGGTTCTTTGAGAAGATAAACAAAATTGACAAACCTTTAGCTAGACTCACCAAGAAAAAAAGAGGCCTCACAATCATAACTGAAATAGGAGAGAGTATAAGCTGATTCCACAATACAAAGGATCATGAGACCACATTCATCTCATGGTATGCATGGGGGCTTGGTTCCAGCACTTCACTGATACTGAAATCCATGGATGCTCAAATCTCATATATAAAATGGCATATTTACATATTTACATATAACCTAAGCACATTCTCTGATATGCTTTAAATCATTTCTATATCATTTATAATATCTAGCACAATGTAAATGCTATGTAAATCATTATAAATACAAAGTAAATGCTATATAAATCATTGCTAGTGCTCAGCAAATTCAAGAATTCTGGATTTTTTTTTACCCAAATGTTTTCCATCTGTGGTGGACTGAATTCATGAATGTTGAGCCTACAGATATGCAGGGCTGACTACTATGAAGACTTATACTCCAGTAAATTGGACACCTGGGAAGATGTGGATAAATTCCTGCAAACATACTGTTTACCAGAACTGAATCATGAAGAAATAGAAAATCTAGGTAGTCCAGTTACTAGTATGGAGATTGAATCAGTAATTCAAAACTTCTCAACAAACAAAAATCTAGGACCAGACAGTTTTACTGGTGAATTCTACCAAATATTCAGACAACTAATACCAGTCTTTCTCAAACTCTTCCAAGAAGTAGAAGCAGAGCAAACACTTACAGGCTCATTTTACAAGGCCAGTATTACCTTAATATCAAAACCAGACAACGACATCATGAAAGAAAAGTGCAAGTCACTGTCCCTGATGAACATAGATGCAAAAATCCTCAAAGAAATATTAGTAAAATGAATGCAACAATACATTGAAATTTTGACAGAAATAGAAATAATCTTTAAAATTCCTAAAATTTGTATGGAACTACAAAGAAACCCTTAAGAGGCAAGGCAGTCTTGAGAAAGAAGGACAGAGCTGGAGGCATCATGCTTCCTGATTTCAAACTACAGTTGATCCTTGAACAGTGTGGGGATTTGGGGGACCAATTCTCCCACCACTTATGCAGTTGAAAGTTATTTCTGTTTATGTAAAAACCCAGGTATAAGTGCAGTTCAAACTTCTGTTGTTTGAGCATCAACTGTATATTACAAATCTATAGTAATTAACAAAGTATGGTACTGACATAAAAACAGACACGTAGATCATTGAACAGAATAGACCAAAATTAAACCAACACATATAGGGTCAATTAATTTATAACACAGCAGCTAAGACTATACAGTGGGAAATGGATAGTCTCTTTAATAAATGGTGTTGGGAAACTGGACAGCCAAGTGAAAAAGAATGAAGTTGGACCACTATTTCATATCATATACAAAAATCAGCTAAAAATGGATTAAGGAATTAAATGTTAGACCTGAAACTGTGAAACTACTAGAAGAAAACATAGGTGGTAAGCTTCCTGATACCGTTCTTGGTGATAATTTTTTTTTGGATTTGACACTAAAGGCAAATGAAAGAAACAAAAAGAAAAATCATCATTTGGGACTACATCAAACTAAGACGTTTCTGCATAGCAAAGGTAATAACCATCAATAGGATGAAAAGCAGCTTTACTGAATGAGAGAAGAGATTTGCAAATTATATATCTGTTAAGGAGTTAATATTCCAAAACATGAAGAATTCATACAACTGAAAAAAAAAATCAGATTTTTTTTAAAAAGGGCAGATCTAAATAGACAGTATCGCAAACAAAACATATAGGTGGCCAACAGGTATATGAACATGAGTTCATCATTACTGATCATCAGGGAAATGCAAATCAAAACCACAAGGGGTTATTACTTCACACTTACTAGAATGATTGTTATCAAAAAGACAAGAAAGAGTAAACATTGCAAGGATGTGGAAAGAAGAATCCCTGTGTGTTGTTTTGGGATATGTAAATTGGTGCAGCCACTATGCAAAGCACTGTGGAAGTTCCTCAAAAAGTTAAAAATAGAACTACCATATGATCCAATAATTCTACTTCTGAGTATTTATATGAAGGAAACAAAAACACTAACGCAAAAAGATTTTGCCACTCCTATGTTCATTGCTGCATTATTTACAGTAGCCAAGATATGGAAGCAACATAAGTGTCCATTAGTAGATGAAAGGATAAGGATGTGTGTGTGTGTGTGTGTGTGTGTGTGTGTGTGTGTGTGTGTGTGTGTGTGTGTGTGTAAAATCGACCATAAAAAAGAATGGAGTCTGGTCATTTGGGTCAGTGTAGATGGACCTTGAGAGTGTTATTCTAAGTGAAGTTAGTGAAATAGAGAAAATCAAATATCCTAATGATTTCAGTTACATGTGGAATCTAAAAATAAAATAAAACTGAACTCATGGATACAGAGAACAGATTGGTGGTTGCCATGGGTTGGGTTGGGAGTGGGCTAAATGGGTGAAGGTAGTTAAAAGGTACAAAATTCCAGTTATTGAATAAATACATCATTGGATCTTTTGTATAGCATGGTGACTGTAAAATATAATAATAACTGTATTATAAATTTATAAGATGCTAAGAGTAGATTTTGTAAGCTCTTACCATAGAAAAAACATTGTGGCTATGTGTGGTGGTGGTTGTCAGACTTACTGTGATCATTTTGTAATATATGCAAGTATCAAATTATTATATTGTATACCTAAAATTAATATAATGTTGTATGTAAATTATATCTCAATTTTTAAAATTTACCAAGATGAAGGCACCAAGACATTTTTAAAATATTTAGTAAAAATAAATATGTGACTCATCTTGACTGTAGCCTATTGGTTATATTTTTCTTAAGCCATGGACTTGAAAAAGTGTTTCATTCTTATTTTGGACCTGGGGAGATAGAATATAATTTCCTGCTGGTCTTATAGGGAATAATCACAGATTTATTTTTGTTTCCTTTTTAATTTTCTTTTTGATTAAGATAGGTTTATACAAGTTTAAGATAAGTTTATGAGTAATTGATAAAATTTATAGATTACTTAAGTGAAGATCTAGTTAGGGAAATGTAAGTCTTGCTAGATAATTCAGTAGGGGGAATTTGATTTAATTCATAGAACCAGTTTCATAATTATTAGATGATCTGAGAGAATAGACCAAGAAGATGCTGAGCCTAGACTTGGCAACTGTAGTTAATTTGCTGTTAGCCCTGGAAATGGAAGGATGAAGGAATGATGATGGAATGCTAAATTCAGAGACTGGAGATGGTTGCTGAGGGAAAGAAGCATTGACCTGCGTGAGAGGAGACCTTAAAAGAGATATAATCACCGCTAAAGAGGATCCAGAAGAAGAAGGGCAGAGGCAAAAGACCCCTCATTGCTCCCTTCCTTCTAACTTTCAGTTTTCCACCATTGCCTCCCTTGGCCAAACCTAACCAATTAGCCAGTTGGTTTCTGCATGACAGAGAGCTCTGTTCCCCAGCATCCCCTCAGTTTAGGTAATATAAATGTATTGATAAGTTTTGGGATGGTGGTTATTGCCTTCCAGCCTTAAGGGAGGAACCAGCATCATTGGAAACCACTGAAGAATCACACACTGACCCAACATCCCTGGCCAGCACAGTGAGGAAGAAAGTTATTCCCCTGAAAATGGATCAGTCTTCCTTCATCCAAAAACAGCTGGGAGAACAGGAGCAGAGGGGACCATCACATGATTCTGGGGGCTGGGAGAGGTTTGCTGGACCCCAACAGTGGCTCCTTAAACACTAAGGGAGAAACAGATTCCTTCTCTATGGGCAGAATTCCTCACCAGAGCCAATTCTTACCCTTTATAAGGCTGTTAACTTCCCTAACACTTTCATCCTGTAGGTTCAGCACGAGTTTGTCAGCAGTGAGTGATGTAGATATGATTCTGTGGTGTACTCATTATCTTGGAGATCAGAAACCTTTATTTTTGAAAGCTATTTCCACTGTTTTATTGAATTTTTGGTTGATAGATTTTTTAAAACAATGGACACCACTGTTTTTTGTTGTTTTGTTTTCTGATGAAGAGTCTGCCATCCTTATTTTTGTTTCCTTGTATATAGTGTGCCCTTTTTGGGAAGCTGTGTATGATTCAGAATTCAAAAAGTGTGGTGAGCATACAAAAAGATATCCTTCAATTTACATCTCCATGCACCTTAGTTTCCATTTCCTTAGGCAACTAATGTAATCTTTCTCTTGGATTTCCTTCAAGAGGTATTTTATGCAAATACAAGAAAAAAATTATATTTTACTTTTCTTCCATTTAACAAAAATGCTAATATGTATCCACGCTGTCTGGAACCATTTCTTCACTTGGATATCTTTCCCATCATAGAAAGATCATCATCAGTCACTAAAATGGCTGCAGAGTAGAGTTCCCATTATGGCACAGTGGAAACGAATCTAACTAGGTTCGATCCCTGACTTTTCTCAGTGCGTTAAGGATCTGGTGTTGCCGTGAGCTGTGGTCACAGATACAGCTCGGATCCTGTGTTGCTGTTGCAAAGCCCGGCAGCTATAGATCCGATTAGACCCCTAGCCTGGGAACCTCCACATGCCACGGATGCAGCATCCCCCCCCAAAAAAATGGCTGCAGAGTATTTCACTGTTACGGATATATAAAAATATAATTAACTGGCACTATGTTAATGGGTATTTAGATTTTGTTCCATTCTGTCACTATTACTAAAACCCTTTAATGAATTACCACACGTGTGGCCCTTGGAATATGTACAGGCATACCTTGTTTTGTTGAGCTTTGCTTTATTCGATTCACAGATAATAGTTTTTTACAAATTGAAGGTTTCTGGCCAAACCGGAAACTGGTTTCTCAAACCCTGTGTTGAGAAGGTCTGTTGGTGCCCAACAGAATTTGCTGATTTCATGTTTCTTTGTCATATTTTGGTAATTATCATAATGTTTCAAACTTTTTCATTATTACTACATTTGTTGTGATCTGTGATCAGTGATCTTTGATGTTACTGCCATGACCCAGTGAAGGCACAGGTGATGGTTAGCAATTTTAGCAGTAAAGTAGTTTTTAAATTAAGGTATATACCTTGTTTTTTTTATACATAATATTATTGACACCTTAATAGACTACAGTATAGTGTAAACATAACTTTTATATGTACTGGGAAACCAAAAAATTTGTGTGACTTGATTTATTGCAACATTCACTTTATTGTGGTGCTCTGGATTTGAATCTCTAGTATCTGAGGTATACCTATACAATGATATTTGTATATCATACAGGTATCCTAGAGTAGAATTGCTAGATCAGAATCTAAAGTTTGTCACTTTGGGAGTTCCCGTCGTGGCGCAGTGGTTAACAAATCCGACTAGGAACCATGAGGTTGCGGGTTCGGTCCCTGCCCTTGCTCAGTGGGTTAACGATCCGGCGTTGCCCTGAGCTGTGGTGTAGGTTGCAGACGCGGCTCGGATCCCGCGTTGCTGTCGCTCTGGCGTAGGCCGGCGGCTACAGCTCCAATTAGACCCTTAGCTGGGAACCTCCATATGCCACAGAAGTGGCCCAAAGAAATAGCAAAAAGACAAAAATAAAATAAAATAAAATAAAATAAAATAAAATAAAATAAAGTTTGTCACTTTGAAAGTGCCACATTTTCTCTATAGGAGTTGAGCCATTTGTTATTAAGACCTAATTCCTACATCTTTGTCAATGCAGTGTTTTAAAACTTTTTAAAAATTATGATTATTTTCAAACCTACACAAAAGTAGAATACCATAATAACCTGCCCTTACCCATCGTCAGGTTCAATAATTAATTACCAGTATATCATCAGTCTTATTTCATCTGTACCTCCACACTCCTTACCCATTGCTAGTTCTTTTTTTTATAATTTTATTGAGGGATAATTTCCATATCATTAAGTTTATGCAATTTAAGTATAATTATATAGATTATAGTAAATTTATAAAGTTGTGCAGCCATCACCACAATCCAGTTTTATTACATTTTCTTCACCTTAAAAATTTCCCTCATGGCTCACTTTCAGGCAGTCCCCAGTCTGTCACCAGTCCAAGGCAACTACTGATCTGTTTTCTATCTTAGTAAGCTGCTATACCTAGACATTTCATGTAAACAATATCACATAATATTTAGGCTTTTACATATGAGTGTTTTCACTTAGAAGAATGTTTTCGAGGTTCATTCATGTCTTAGCACTTATCAGTAGCTCATTCATATTTGTGCTGGATATAACCCATTGTACCTTTTGTTTATACTTTCAGCAATTGATGAATATTTAGATTGCTTTCAGTTTTTTGGTTATGAATATTGGTGTAAAAGTGGACAAATGTTATTTCTCTTGAGTAGATACTTAGGAATGGAACTGCTAGATGCTGTGATAAGTTTATGTTTAACATCTTTTTAACATAGAACTGTTAAACTGTTTCCAAAGTGAGTATACCATTTAAAATTCTAACCCGCTGTCTATAAGGGTTTCAGTGTCTGTACATCTTTACTAACCCTTGTTATTATTTGTCTTTTTCATAATAGCTGTTCTAGTAACTGTGTAGTGGTATGGCATTTTGCTTTTAATTTGCATATCCTCAGTGCTGTGCAAATATGTTTTCATGTACTTTTTTGTTATTGCATACCTTCTTTGGCAAAATATTCACATCTTCTCACCATTTTAAAATTGGATTGTTTGTCTTCTAATTCAGTTATAAGAGTTCTTTATATATTCTGGACATATTTCCTATCAGATCAGATATGTGGCTTGTCTTTTCATTTTCTTATTCAAAAAGTTTATTGGTGCTTTTAAGAAATTTAATTGTGATGTTCCTTGTGCAGTTCTCTCACATTTCTTATTCTTAAGCATTTTAGAATTTTTGGTTTCTACTTTTTACCAAATTTAAGAAATTTCTTCAAAAGTTTTTTTAGAAGCCACAATTATGTTTTCTTAAAGGACGCCACTTGAAGGGAATCCATGTTCGACCCACACCTTACTGATTGTTCTGTTCATTTTTTTCAGTCTTTTAAAAATTTATTTATTTATTTAGGGCCACACCTGTGGCATATGGAAGTTTCCAGGCTAGGGGTCAAATCAGAGCTGCAGCTGACAGCACATGCTACAGCCACAGCAGCATGGCATCTGAGTTGTACCTGTGACCTACACCATAGTTTGTGGCAACACAGGATTCTTAACCCAATGAGCAAGGCTAGGCGTTGAGCTCACATCCTCAAGGACCCTGTTGGCTTCTTAACTCACTGATCCACAGCAAGAACTCCCCTTTTTTAGAGTGTGTTTTATTTTAGTAATGCTATATTTTGTTTTCACTGATATTGTCTTCTGCAGTATAATTTGGCAGTAATCCCACAAAGTGTCTTTTTCATCTCAGATATATTTTTTATCTATAAAAGTTTTAATTGGGTCTTTTGTGTCTTCCATTTCTCTGCTTAACATGATTATTCTTTACCTCAGAGTTGGCAGACTTTGGCCCATCAGATCAAATGCTGTCCATGGCCATTTTTTTGTTTTTGCTTTTAATAATGGCTCCCAAGCTAAGATGGTCTATGTATTTTTATTTATTTTTTTTATCTTTTTATTTTTTTGCCTTTTCTTGGGCTGCTCCTGTGGCACATGGAAGTTCCCAGGCTAGGGGTCTAATTGGAGCTGGCCTATGCCAGAGCCACAGCAACGTGGGATCCAAGCCGCGTCTGCGACCTACAGTACAGCTCATGGCAACGCCGGATCCCTAACCCACTGAGCAAGGGCAGGGATCGAACCCACAACCTCACGGTTCCTGGTCGGATTCGTTAACCACTGCGCCACAATGGAAACTCCTAGTTTATGTATTTTTAAATAGTGGTGTTAAAACAAAAATGTGAGAGAGACCTTAATGTTGCCCAGAAAGCCTAAAATATTATCTAGCAACCCAGACTCCACCCTAAACACAATTTAACAGTGGAAGAATTTGAAGCCAGTGGTGCACTGAATAAAGGTCATGATAGCAGTAGCCCTTGTGATAGCAATAACACAAACCCACTTAACTCTTGACCAGACTTATTTAAATCCTCCACAGTAAAAGTAAGTGGAAGAAAAGGCATGTCTGTTTCCAGGCTCAAATATTAACATCAGTCCATACTTTTGTATATCATGAAATCCAATTTTCGGCTAAAAAAATATAAACACATAAAAAAGAGCAAGAAAAAATGCACTATCAAGAGTCAAAGCAATTTGTAGAATCAAATTCAGATATAAAGGTCTGGGGAGGAGTTCCTGTTGAGGTTCAGTGTGTTAAGAGCCCGACTGTTATCCATGAGGATGTGTATTTAATCCCTGGCCTCAGTAGGTGGATTAAGGATCTAGCATTGCTGCAAGCTGCACCATAGGTCCCAGGTGCGGCCTGGATCTGGCATTGCTGAGACTGTGGCACAGGCCAGGAGGTGCAGCCCTGATTTGATACCTGGCCTTGGAATTTCCATATGCTGCAGGTGTGGCCGTAAAAAAAAAAATTATGTGAGGAAAATAAAGGTCTAGGGGAAACAGTGGATAAAATGGTTGAACATACTGAGAATTTCAACAGAGAGCAGGGACACTTTAAGTCTGATTCAAATAGAAATGCTGGAAATGGAAAAATAAAGTAACGAATAATACCTCTGCTGGGCTCATCAGTGAAGTCAACACAAATGAGGAAAGAATGCATGAACTTGAATACAATATAGGTTAAAAAAAAATTAAACTAAATGACAAAAAGGAAGAGAGAAGAAAGCAGAACAGAATATCTGAGAACTTTGGGAATATATGAAACTGTATAAAATGTATCTGCTAGAATCCCAGAAGGAGAAGAAAAATGAAGGAGAAGAAATACAAAGTAGTAGCCATGAATTTTCCAAATATAATGAAATTTAAACCACAAATCTAAGAAACTCAACAACAAGCAGGATAATTTTAAACACACACGTACATCCACACATTCATTCATTCATTCTCTCTTTCTCCCTGCCTTCTCTCTCTCTCTCTCTCCATATCTTTCTTTTTCTCAGACTACCATATAGATTCCCAGATGCAGCACATTCAAACTCAAAAAATTACATAGAAAATCTTGAAGGCTACCAAAGAACAAAGACATTACCAACTTTAGAAGACTACAGCAGATATCTCAGATTATACAAGAAGGAATAGTTAAATGACATTGTTAAAGTGCTGAAAGGACAACAGTCTTTTAACTTTCAATTCAAGAGGGAGAAATAAAGATGTTTTCAAGGAAGCAAAATTGATAGTCTTTATTCCCAGAAGATCTCAACTACCAAAAAAAAAAATATGTAGCACAAATATGCCAGACGAAAAATCTACCTAAAGAAATTCAGACATCTGAAAAGTGTACAAGCTTAAGATACATTCGACCCTTGAACAATTCAGGGGCTAGGGGTGCCACCCTCTTACACAATTGAACATTCATGTAGAACTTTACAGTCAGGCTTCCATTTCTGGTATTTTGCATCCATGGATTCAGCCAACCACAGATTGTATAGTACTTTAGTACATGTTTATTGAAAAAAAAAATCTACATATAAGTGGACCTGAACAGTTCAAATCCATGTTGTTCAAAGGCCATCTATAAATATAAAATAGAATTTTAAAAAATTTTAGTGAAACAACTGCCCATTGAAGAGGTTGGCAAACATTTTTTTTTTTTTCTTAAAGGTTAGATATCTTAGACCTGTAGATCAGCGTCTGGTATAACTACGCAGTTCTGCTCTTGTAGCACCAAAGCAGCCATGGACTGAGAGCATAAATGAATGCATGTGGCTTTGTTCCAGTAAAAGTTTAGAAAAACTGGCAATCTGCCTATGGGTCATGTCTTTTAAATGCTGAGATTAAAGCAAAAATTGGAATGAACTATTATTGGTTTATAGCATTAAAATTAAAAAGAATTATAAAAATAGGATTATTTTCGTATAAGTAAAGCAGTATATATATTTTGAAGCTAGGCTGGGACTTATTAAATATATAAATGTGTGTATATAGTTATACATATATAGAGAGAATGATATATAGATATAAAAATATAGAGAGAGATATAGTAAACTCTAAGATAAACACTAAAAACATTGAATACAGAGGTGGGTAAAATGGAGTCATAAAATTACTCAATCCAAAGGAAGGTGGAAGAAGAGTGAAATGGAGCAGTGAACAGAGAACAAATAGAAAACAACTATTAAGATAGTAGGTTTTACTCCTACACCTTTGGTGGGACTGTAAATTGGTGCAACCACAATGGAGAAAGTATGGAAGTTCCTTAAAAAACTAAAAATAGAGCTACAGTATGGTCCTGCAATCCCACTCCTGGGCATATATCCTGAGAAAACTATAATCCAAAAAGATACATGCACCTCTATATTCATAGCAGCACTATTCACAATAGCCAAGACATGAAAACAACCTAAATGCCCATTGACGAATGAACAAAGAATACACACACACACATAGGTACACCATATATACTATACTCTATTATATATATGTATGTGGGGGGGGTATTAGCCTTAAAATAGAATGAAATATGCCATTTGCAAAAATTTGGATGGACCTAATTATCATGTTAAATGAAGTAAGGCAGACAGTGAAAAGCAAATATATCACTTGTATGAGGAACCTAAAAAGGAAAAAGAAAAGTGCAAATGAACTTATTTTCAAAATAGAAATATATCCACAGACATAGAAAAGAAACTTACGGTTACCAAAGGAGAAAGGGGAGAGGGATATATTAGAGGTTTGGGATTAACATATACACACTGCTGTATATAAAATAGATGACCAACAAGGACCTACTTATAGCACAGGGAACTATGCTCAATATTTTGCAATAATCTATAAGGAAAAAGAATCTGAAAAAGAATGTATTCATATATATATATAGCTGAATCATTTGACAGTACATCTAAAACTAAGACAACATTGTAAATCAACTATACTTCAATTAAGATAGGTTTTAATCTAAGCATGTTAAAAATTATATTACATATAAATTGTCTAAACCTATTAAAAGAGACAAATTAGTTGGTAAAAAGCAAGTTCTAAGACATATATCCATACCTCATACCCTTTTTTATATAAGCAGTCACACACTTTTCTACACTCTGCTTTTTTCACTTAATATTATATCTTGGAGATTAATCTGTAGTGAAGTAGACATAGTCCAAATTCCTTTTTACAACTTACAGTATTATGTAGATATAATTCATTCAGGGTGTCTTCCTGTTAAGTATTTGGATTGCTCCCATTCTTTTACAAATAATGCTATGATTAAAATCTTTTTGCTTATATCTTTTTGTGTGTTTGCCAGTAGATTTTGGGAGTAGGCTCCTAGAATCTGTGTCAAAGGATGAATAGATGTGTAAATTTGCTAAATGGTCTCACAGTTCCCTTTATACAGCTTGTGCCATTTTGCAGTCTTACCCATAAAATGAGGCTTTTTTTTTTTGTACCTCTGAACTCACCATAGTTTTTGTTATCAAACATTTGATATTTTGCTGAACTAATAGAAAAGAAATAGAATGTCAATGTGATTTTAATTTGTATTTCTTTTTTCACATTTTTTCTCCAGCCCTTTCTCTCTCTCCTTTCCTCTGGGACCCCTATAATGTGAATGTAGATGTATTTAATGTTGTCCCAGAAGTCTCTTAGACAGTCTCTCTCTCTCTCTCTCTCTTTTTTTTTTCTTTATTCTGTTCCATGGCAGTGATTTCCACCATTCTTTCAGCTCACTTGTTCATTCTACTGCATCATGTATTCTGCTCTTGATTTCTTTCTAGGGTATTTTTCATTGTAGTTATTGTGTTGTTCATCTCTGTTTGTTCTTTAAATCTAGCTCTTTGTTAAACCTTTACTTGTAATTTCTGTTTCTGTGCATCAGGTTTTTTTCCTGAGATCTTGGATCATATTTACAATCATTATTCTGAATTCTTTTTCAGATAGGTTGCCTGTCTCTACTTTACTTAGTTGTTCTTAAGGGATTTTGTCTTGTTCCTTTGTCTGGAACATTTATCTTTGCCATCTCATTTCATCTAACTTCTCTGTGGTCTCCATTCTACAGGCTGCAGTGATGTAGCTAGCCTCTCTTGCTTCTGGTGTCTGCCCCCTGGTGGGTGAGGTTGTTCCATGGACTTGCGTAGGCTGCCTGGTGGGAGGGATTGGTGCCTGCCCCACTGATGTAGAGCTGGGTTTTGTCCCTCTTGTGGGCAGGGCCATGTTGAGGGGTTTGTTTAGAGCCAACTCTGTGTCCAAAAGGACTTTAAACAGCTTGACTGCTGATGGGCGGGTCTCTGTTCCCACTGTTTGTTGTTTGGCCTGAGGCTTCCCAGCACTGGTGCCTAGAGGCTCTTGGGTGGGGCTAGTTCTTGTTTCCAAAATGGCCAATTCCCAGGGAGCTCATGCCAATGATTATTCCCTGGTGGCCTCTGCCTCCACTGCCTGCCCCCACAGTGAGCCACAGCTGACCCTTGCCTCACCTGGAGATCCTCCAAGACACGCAGCTAGGTCTGGCCCAGATTCCTATAAATTTACTGCTTTGCCCTGGGACCAGTGCATGTGAAACCTTGTTTGTATACTCCTAGAGTGGAGTTGCTGTTTACTCCAGTCCTGTAGAACTCTTGCATTCAAGCCCCACTGGCCTTCACGTGCTCTGGGGGTTCCTCTTCCTGCTATAAGACCTCCAGGCTGGGGAACCTTATATGGAATGCAGAATTTGCACTCCTGTGGAGGACCTCCACAATATAGTTATTTTCCAGTTTGTGTGTCACCAATCTGGGGGGTATGGGATTTGCTTATTATCATGAAAGCACCCATCTTACCATCTTATTGTGACTTCTTTGTCTTTGGGTGTAGAATACCTTTTTTTTTTTTCTTTTTTATTTGAGGTAATTTCTAGTTTTTTTTTTTTTTGTTAATGGTTGTTCAGCAATTAGTTGTGATTTTGGTGTTTATGTGAGATGAGTTGAGTCAAGTACTATTCTGCCGTCTTCTTCCTCTTATATTTCTCTTACTGTGAGTTAAAGTGAACATCTTTTTGCATATCTTGAAAGACCATTTATGAATTTCATAAGCTACCTGTTTATATCTCAAGCCCATTTTCTATAAGTTAGTTGGACTTTTTCTGCTCAGTTTTCATTAGCTCTTTATGTATTAGGGATATTAACGCCTTCCTGTGATGTAAGTTGTGAATATATATTTTTTCATTTTATGTTTTCCTCTCCTTATGGCATTTATAAACATTTTTAAATGTAATTAAAATTTATTGGTATTATTCTATTGCTTCTAACTTTTGAATCATAGTTAAGAAAGATTTCTCTATAACCAAGTTATTTAGGATTTTTTTTCTGATATTTGTACTTTTTTATGTTTTTAATCCATTTTGCATATTTTTTATGTTTGGAAGTTGGAACAAATCAATTTGTTTTTTTAATTTTGGGTTATCTGATACAAAGTCAATATTTTCCCTATTGATTTGAGATACTGCTTTTGTCATATACATTTTTCACATGAAATTGCCCTATTTGGGAATTTTCTGTTTGATTTCATTAGGCCACTTGTCCATGTGCCAATATAATGCTGGTTCAATTATAAAGGCTTTACAAAATGTTTTAATACTGGCTAGTTGCTTCTCATTGCTCATGCTATTTCATGGTTTTCCTAGATATTCAACTTTGTAATCAACTTGCTACTTTCAGAAAAACTTGAAGGTATGTAAATTTATAAATTAGTTAAGGAGAATTTAACTTACTGAAGTGTATTTTTTTATATACTATTTAGCTTCCTTCAGTTCAAGAACACTGGAACACCAAGGCTGAAACTTCTTCATACATAAATGCTATTGATATCATATATTTTTGCTATATTTTTTAAAAGCCCAGATGAAATTATAATTATGGCTTCATGCTAATTTTTTTAACCTATATGTTTACTAATTCGCATCTTAGACTCATCTTGCTAATTTAATTTCTCATGTCTTTGTAAAGAATCTGTATTTTTTTCTCTAGTTGTTTATACATTGTTCTTTGTATTTGGTATTTTATTGTTTATTATGATTAGGTATAGATTTATTTTTATTAATCATTATTGTGATTTCCTAGGCTTCCTAGATCTGAAGATTGGTATCTTTCATCAGTTATGAAACATTCTTATGCAGTTTTGTATTTGCCTTATTCTCTCATTCTTTCTCTTCCCCTCTTTTCTATGCTCCCACATGCATGCGTGTATAAGTATGAATAGATGTGTACACTTCATTCCCGTGTCTTTAACTCTTGCTTGTATTTTCCATTTCTTTGTCTCTCTGTTTGCACTTTAGTTATTTTTTCCCAGATCTTTCAATCTACAAATTTTTTTTTCTTTAGCACTGTCTAATCTGTGATTAAATATGTCTATTGACATTTAATTTCATTGAATTTACTTTTTATTTCTAGAAGTTATTTTTGACTGCTATTGATTATTGTTTATGTTTTTAATATTTCTTTATTCTTTAAACTATGCTATACTCATTTTATATTCTGGGTCTAGTTTAAATATATAAAGGCTTTGTGAACTTTCTGTTGCTTCTTGCTTGTGGTGTTTTGTTTCCTTATATGTTGTGTTTTTTATTATCATCATTGTTTATTTATATTCTGATTGTATTTTCCTGGAATTAATTCACTTCTAAAAATTGAAGTATGGATTTGAAGTGGGTATTCAGAAAGGATTTACATTTTGTTTCTGCCAAGGACCTGGAGGTATTACTAGTTCGGGACCAATCTTATCTAAATTCTTGGCTTGAGAATTTTTGGACCATGTATGTAATGAATTCAGGTGACATCCTATATTAGAAGATTTTAAATGAAAGATATTTTTTTTCTCTATTTCTGTCTGGTTCAAAGTATAGCCAGGCAGTTTTCCTTATAGTCTAGAAATATGGTGAACTGGATGGGAGAAGCATATTGGAATAGCGTTTGAAGTTTTAGTTAAGGAAAAAGCCAGCTATTTTATCTAACATTTTACTTATTTTCAGAGAGTGAATCATTAAGAGTACATAGTCTGTCATATTTGAAATAAAGTAATGTACATTTCTTTTTCAGTATATATTTGATAGAAAATTATAAATGTTTTCTTTCCTCAGTAAAGATATTACTGAAGAAAGTATTTTGAAGATAAATGGATTGGAATGCTTGAGTATAACAAAGTAAATGATCTTTGTTAAGATTAAGTAGTGCTGAGTTGAAATATCTATATGATCAAAGATTTAGAGTTAATAAGTGTAGAATTTGATAAAAATTGAATGTTTAAAGTGTTAGCAATGACATTTTATTCTATTCTTATTTAGTTCACGTACAATAGACCTAATTTTCTTTGGCTTAAGTTAGTAAGTGGATTTTCTTATATCTAGATAGTTAGACATTATAATTTAAAGGCATTTGCCTATGGTGGATAAATGTACAAATCCACATTTTGGTACTTCAGTGTGAAAATTGCTTATTTGCTTCAGAGACCCCAAAAAAGAAAAGTAATTCTGGTCATAATTACCAAACACTTTATTTATGTGTTTCTGTATTTTAGGAAGTCTGGTACTTTATTAACATAATGTGAAAATGTGGTCTGAATTCTAAGCAACACAATGACAATATAGTTTGTTTCATAAATGGGGACTCTAGTTGTACTGCAGTTATTTAAGCTTGGGTAACTGGAATATACTGATTGATGAAAGTAAAATAAAAATGACTATAAAAGGTATAATTTTTTAAATTCAAAAGGCATACCATCTGTAATATATTGGTCCAACTACAAATAATTTATGTTTTTGTATAAATCATTTTGTTTACATAATTCTGTTTTCAATAATTATTTCAATATAGGTGAATGAACTGGAAGTCGCACAAAATTTAGATTAATGTTAATTATAAATTGGTTAATGTACAGAATCTTATATACTAAACATTATACTAAATATATATTTTATTATACAATTATATTAAACATTGTACTGATCACATTCAACATCAAAAGCCAGTTTAACATTATAAAATAATAAGTTTTTGGAAGGAAACCTCTTGATGAATTTAGTTAGGTATCTTAAAAATTTTCGGAGTTGCCATCATGGCTCAGTGGTTAACGAATCTGACTAGGAACCATGAGGTTGCAGGTTCCATCCCTGGCCTTGCTCAGTGGGTTAACGATCCGGCGTTGCCGTGAGTTGTGGTGTAGGTTGCAGATGCGGCTCGGATCCCACGTTGCTGTGGCTGTGGTGTAGGCGGGTGGCTACAGCTCCCATTGGACCCCTAGCCTGGGAACCTCCATATGCCGTGGGAGTAGCCCAAGAAATGGCAAAAAGACAAAAAATAAAATAAAATAAAATAAAAAAGTTCATCCTCTTTAAAAAAAAAATCTGTTATTTAAGTGAGGAAAAATTGGTGTCTTATATTTCAACAAAATTGACATTCACAGCTGAGAAGAACAAATCTTTGAAGATAGGTTTCTTCTTAGATTGTTGAAGGAAACTTTGACGGCAATGTTAATAATAAAAATAGTAGTACTATATTATTATTATTAGCAAGTGCCTTTAGCAGTACCAGGGATTGATTTAAGTGCTTTATAAAAGGTAGCTATTATTATTGTTCCTGTTTTATAAATATATAAACTGAGACACAGATATTAAGTGACTTAACCAAGATTACATGTCAAGAAAGTGATGGAGCTGAGATTGAAATCCATTGTGGTTCTAGACCATGGGTGAGTAAAGGGCCAGATAGCAAATATTTTTAGGCTTAACCTATAAGATTTCTGTTGCCACTACATAGTTGTGTCATCTTAATGTGAAAGCAGTCATAGTCAACATGTAAATATCTGGGTGTGGTTGTGTCCTAATAAGGTACTTACTCACAGTGATATTTAAATTTCATGTCATTTTTGCTTGTTATGAAATATTATTCTCTTGTGTTTTGTGTTTTTTTAACAATTTAAATATAGCTTACTATTCTTAATCTCATGCATTTTGCAAAAACAGGTCTTCCTTAGGTCAGATTTGGCCCATGGCTGGTAGTAGTTTGCCAGCCCTGCTCTAGACTGGTACAATCTATTTTGGAGTCCTACCTTGTTCTATTGTGAACTCATTTACCCTGACCCTTGTAGAGTTTGCTTCCAGAGAGCTAGTCAAATTGATCTCTAAACATTTGGCTGATCCTTTACACTAGGCAGTAGGAAATTCAACAGGTTTGAAACATGAAATTTCTATTTGTACATATGGTCTAGTTTCTTCCCCTAGTTATTTTACTACTTCGTAAATGCTAGTTTACTTCCCTGAATCTTACCCTAAGGCAGAGCTAGCTAGACCATGTTGTTTTGTCATTATTTACTCTTTACCTATTTTGAATGTAATTTTCCTCATTTCAGTGTCATTATCATGGAGTTGGGCCTTGTTATTGAGGTAGCTGATAGTGAGACATGTACAAATCTCTTGTAATGTTGGCTCCCCTTTCATGTTCACGTAACACAGACATAATTCTGCATGTTTGGTAAATTATCTACAGGGTCATATTAATCTGCACACTCATCTCTACATTTATTGCCATAGCATATTTTATTTCTAGTAAAAATCTTTGTATCTCTACCTCCTTCAGTAGAATTCAGTGTTCCACTAGTCAATACTATCTACTCAGTGTACTGATACAATTTCTACTCCATTCTACCCAGTGCAAATTTAACACATTCATGTTTCAACATAATAGAGATAAATGGTAAGTACAGTACTATGATAGTACAGAAGAATCACCTATATATTTGGATAGAAGGAAGGGAGTATTTAGGCTAAGTTTCTAGGTGAAATCTTATAAATAATTCTTAAGGAAGTAGTAGATCTGAAGACCTTTAAGCACACAGTAGGTCTAGGGAATGTAGGGAAGTTTGCTGCAGTTGGAGAATATGGAATTTGGTAAAAACTATGTGTGTAAGAGTAGTTTTGGATCAGACATAAAGGTTCTTTTTTCTTTTTATTTTTTTGCCATTTCTTGGGCTGCTCCTGCTGCATTTGGAGGTTCCCAGGTTGGGGGTCGAACCGGAGCCACCGGCCTACGCCAGAGCCACAGCAATGTGGGATCCGAGCCGCATCTGCAACCTACACCACAGCTCACGGCAACACTGGATCGTTAACCCACTGAGCAAGGCCAGGGATCGAACCTGCAACCTCATGGTTTCTAGTCGGATTTGTTAACCACTAAGCCACGATGGGAACTCCAGACATAAAGTTCTTATGTCAAGATAAGGAATTCGAATTTCCTGCTCTACATCAGTGATTTCAAATACCTAAACAGAATGGGAAGAGAATATAAATAGTACATATTTCAGGTAGGCCATGTGTGAGAGAGATGAGAAGTGGATGGAGACTGGCAAATTCGAAGAGGTCTCTGCGCTGAATCAAGGCAGTAGCTGCTCAGCTTATTTTGCTATGGAGAGTTGCACGCCCTGTGTTAACAGGGGTTCCTATTTTTCAAAAGCTCAGATAAATAACACCGTTTTTTAAATATTGGCAACTAAAATACTTTAAAATAATATTTTAGTCATATAAAACAACTGTGTCAGCTGAAGGTCTTTGCTTTAGGTGGTACAACCTAAACAGCAATTGATAAATTTGGTAAATCTGTAAGTAGTCAGGTCATTCTGTGTTTTAGAAACATAACAATGGTAGCCATGTTGAACATGGATCTTAGGTAAATGTGGAATAACAAGACAAGAGATATGGTCTGTTAGAAGTTTTAAGGTGAAATAGATGTGAATTGATGCTTTCTTAATAGGAATAGAGATCCAGAGGTACATTGTTGGGGCTATTTTATACTTATCAATGGTAAAATAAATGCATAATTAATTAACACATAATTGATAGTGAAAAATAATTCTCCTTTTCATTCCTGATCCCTAGTTTCTGTTTCCTCTGTGTAGAGGTATCTGTTTTTACCAGGTCATTGCATAATATCCCTCTAGCAGTATGGCAGTACATGCATTGGTATATATGTGCCCACTGCTTTCTCCCTTTCTTTATACCAGTGATAATGTAATGAACAGATTTCTGCTTAACATATCTTGGGAATTTTTCCCTTATCTATTCACATAGACATAAGTATATTCTCATTAATATTTGTGTTATGTTTCATGGTTTGGGTATGTTATAATTAATTTTCCCAATCCCCTGTGGTAGATGTTTGGTATGTTTCCGTTCTTTTTACTATTATAAACCATTTTGGATTCGTACCCATATGTGTGTGTGTGTGTGTGTGTGTGTGTGCGTCTTTGAACTTATGTGTGTATTATTTGGAGAATTCTTTGGAGGATTAAATTCTTACAAGGGGAAATGGTAAGTCAAATGTTATGTGTGCATTTAAAATTTTGTTGACTATTACTGTGTTGCATTTAAAACAGTACCACTTAACCATCCCTTCAGCAGGATATCAAAGCCTATTCTGTACATACATCATAGCCATCATGGAATTTATCACCACTTTTAGTTTTGTAAATATGATGGGAGAGATATTTTATCTTTATATTTTCACTTATGTAATTAAAGTAGAGGATCTTTTCATATTTGAAAAAATATCCACCTGCAATTTCTTTTCTGTAGTCTTCTCCCAGTTTTCTACTAGGTTGTTGAATTTTTTTTAAAAAAATTACTTGTAGCACCTTTTTTTTTTTTTTTTTTAAGGGCTGCACCCATGGCAAATGGAAATTCCAGGCTAGGGGTCGAATCAGAGCTACAGTTGCTGGCCTACACCACAGCCACAGCAACGTGGGACCCAAGCCACGTCTGCAACCTATACCACAGCTCACTGCAATGCCAGATCCTTAACCCACTGAGCAAGGTCAGGGATCAAACCCACATCCTCATGGATCCTAGTTGGGTTTGTTAACTGCTGAACCATAAAGAGAATTCCTTATAGAACCTTTTTAATTGAGGAAATTAGTGTATCATTTTGCTTTTGACTGCTTTTATTTGTTTTTGGTGCATTGGCATTTAGAAATTTGAAGTAGTCAAATTTATAAATATATCAATTTATGGGATATGGTCACTATGCTCTATCTAGAAGAGTCTTTATCATTATTATGTAATACTTAGGTCTTTTATACAGTTTTAAATTCTCAGTTATATTCTTATCTTTGCATTTAAAAATTTGTCTTTAGTGATTTATTTTGATTAGAGGCAGAAAGTGAAAAGTGAAAAGACAAGAAATAACACTTGTTGGCAAGCATGTGGAAAAAAGGGAACCTTTTGTATACTGTTGTTAAGAACTGTAAATTGGTGCAGAAGTTATGGAATTTCCTTGCAAAATTAAAAAAGGAACTGTATTTGATCTAGCAATTCAACTTGGGTATTTATCCAGAGAAAATGAAAACAATAACCCAAAGAAATATATGCACCCCATGTTTAGTATAGCGTTATTTACAATAACTAAGATATGGATACACGTGTCCACCAATGGATTAATGATAAAGAAGATGCAGTATATATATATATATATACACACACACACACACACACACATACAAATAGAATATTATTTAGTCATAAAAAAGAATGCTGTATTGCCACGTGTGATAACATGGATGACCCTTAAGGGCATTATGCTAAGTGAAGTAAATCAGATAGAGAAAGTCAAATACTGTATGATTTTCACCTAGGTGTGGAAACTTTAAAACAAAAATCCCCAAATACCAAGCTCATAGATAAGGAGAGCAGATTGTTGATTGCCAGAGGAGGGAGTGAGGCATAGGCAAAATGGGTGAAGGGAGTCAAAAGATAATCCCCCTTCCCCCAAAAAATGACTACAAGGGAAAAAAAGGTTCAAACTTCAGTTAGAAAATAAATAAATCATGGGAATATAATGCAGAGTATGATGGCTACAGTAAATACTGCATTGTATATTTGAGAGTTGCTAAAAGAGTAAATCTTAAGATTTCTTATCACAAGAAAAAAATGCGATGTGATGGATATTAACTAGACTTGTTGCAGTCATTTCACAGTATATTTAAGTAGTGAATCTATTGTACACATCAAACTAATACATTATTGTATGTCAAGTATGGTTCAAAAAAAAGGATAAAAAGTGTTTTAAAAAAAAACTTTAGGTATTCCTAGTTGAGTGTTTTCTAGATTAATAAAATTTAAGGAGTTCCCGTCGTGGCGCAGTGGTTAAGGAATCCGACTAGGAACCGTGAGGTGGCGGGTTCGGTCCCTGCCCTTGCTCAGTGGGTTAACGATCCAGCGTTGCCGTGAGCTGTGGTGTAGGTTGCAGACGAGGCTCGGATCCCGCGTTGCTGTGGCTCTGGCGTAGGCCGGTGGCTACAGCTCCGATTGGACTCCTAGCCTGGGAACCTCCATATGCCACGGGAGCGGCCCAAGAAATAGCAAAAAGACAAAAAAAAATAAAATAAAATAAAATAAAATTTAAATATTTTCAGGGATTTGTGGTATGTGCTACTTTAGAATTACTAAACAATATTAAATAATTTTTAATAGTTTTCCATGCTCATGATTATGAAATAAATCATATATCTTCCCATGTGAACTCATGAGTTATTGAAGAAACGAAGTATTTAGTATTAGTATTTTCCAAATAACTTATTTAAAAAGGAGGAACCAGAGTTTGGACAATTTATCATTAGTGGGATTATCAAGGTAAGCCTAGGATTTTAGGACTCATCTGTTATTTATTAGATATAGAATTTGCGATAGTGCTATAATACAAATATTGGCTGGAAGTTTTCATTGTGACTCTCTAACTTGTATTTTTGTGTCAATTTTACCCTTCCCTTTATCTCTCTGAGAAAAATTAGATTTTGAATTTTCTCTGGGGTCCTTATACTGGGGTGAGGCTGGACTCTGCTCATTTTGAATCATTTTGACACTTGTAGACACATTTTTTTCACCTGGTATACCATTGCATTTTTTCCACCACTGTGAACACTGGTAGGCATAAGTAATATAACTGTTCATTCTATAGTTGTAGAACTTTAGGTTTCTTTTTTATTATAATTTTACTGAAAATATGATATGAATCCAAAATGATCAATACAATTTTTCATAGCCAATTATTGTAAAACTAAATATCTGATATTATATAACTAGTATCTCTTGAGAATCTTTTAAATTGGGGCAAAAAAAAAATCAAAGAAGCAATGCATGTTATCTTTCACTTATTCTTTCTAGGAGTTTCTTTGAGTTGCTGCTGTTCTTTGGAAGAGATGAGTTTTATGAAGAGCCCTTAAAGGATATTCTTGGATCATTCCAGGTAAAACAGTTTACTACTTAACGTTTTGTCTACATTTAAAACATTTATTTCCCCCCTAAAAGTATTTCATTGATTAAGTTTTTATATTTACTAAGGTGTCAATACTTAAGATTCTGTCATGCTGGGGCAGAAAAAGTTCTTAAAATTAACTTTTAGCTGTATTTTTAAGCAGTTCATATCTAGGATTCTAATTCCACATTGACTAGAGCTTGCTGCCACCACCCTTGTAGATTCCCAAGCACATCTTGGATATATACTTGCTTTTTATATCAAAAGCCCCGTGTAGACCTCAGCCCTAGAAAAAGAACTCTTTTTACCTGTCCCATGCCACTTCTTCCCTTGGCTGTTTGCCAATTTTCTTGCCTGTTTTCTTAATAGCTTTCCCCAATAGGAGGCAGATTTTTTTTTTTTTTTTTGCACATTCTCTATGAGTGAAGAGTAAATCCAGAAGAGAATGACAAAAGATCTAAGACTTCACCTGTAGATACAAGAATATTTGATGTTTTTATCATTTAATTGGGAAGCAATACCTAATACTATATGTAGCTCACTTATGTGTACTTAGCTGTATCATTGCACTTCTCTCTGGGGGACTAAAGGAAGATGTACTTTGAGCTCCCCCTAGGGGTAAAATTGTTCACAGGGTTAACATTGCTCAGACAACAAATGGCATTCTACTTTGAGGAAGGAAATCGGAGTAACAGAAAAGTTGTGCAGTGCTTTCTCTCACCTAGAAGTTTTATTTCATGTTTATAGAAAGGGCTTTTAGACTAAATTAAAATGTATTTTTATAATCGATCACTCTTGTACATACATAAAATAGGGAAATTCTAAGCAAGCGTAATTGGCTAAGGTGGGCCTAAAACTTCTTCACATTCAGAATCTGACTCTAAAATTGCTTTTCCACTCCAGTAATGTGTCTGTTTTTCTGTACCATTTTAATCTTGAGTGGTATCAAAAGTGTTGGTGATACAGCATTTCCTAAAATAATTAATAAAATAACTAAAAGCCATTGGTACTGAGCTTTTAAAATCTTAAGGTTGTTTTATAATAAGTTCTGTTTAACCAGTCAACTTTGGACTCGTGCTTCAGGGGTACTATTAAATTAGGTTAATTACCCTGTACCATTTGATAGCCAAGAGTTAAAGGAGTGGTCTCCTAGTCTCTTGGATTTTATTCTGAGTCACCAATATACCTTTTGGCAAATTTTCATGCATGCAGAATGTCTAAATCCATCATGACCATTACCAAACTGACATGGATTTAAAGATAACACTGAATATGAAACATTATCTTATTTCAAAGTTATAAAAACCAAACCCACACCACAGTAGCAACCCAAGTCACTGCAGTGACAATGCTGGCTCCTTAACCCATTGCAAGAGAACTCCATGGCAGTCCATTCTTGAACTTTACTTCATCAAGTTTTCATATAGTCCCTACTGTTTGCTAGGCACTAAGCTCTGGGGAAAAAAAAAAAAAACAACAAAAAACATTAATAAGCAAAAACATAAAAACCTTGCTGTTGTAAGTTTAATTCTAGTATAGAAACAGAAAGACAAAAAGTCAAACCTTTGTAAATGAAGGGTATTTTAGAAAGTGGCCCATGACTTCACTGGGAACCACTGAAGTTGTTTATAGAGGAGATGAGAGACAATATTTGCCTTCTGTTTTAAATGTGTGAAATCATAACATTTGTGAAGGGATATATCCTTTTTTTTCTCCTTGTGAACAGGGTTATCAAAATAGTTAATTCCTCAAGGGAGATTTCATGGTTTTACACTGTTTTTTATCTCTTACTTAAATTCTAAAGCTCACCCCTTCTATTTTTTGTTTTTAATCTCTGCCATTTCTGCTACTTTTGTTGCTGTGGCTTCTTTCTCTGAATTTTCTTGAATCTCTTAACCCCTGCCTCCTTGGAGAGATTTCACCTTTTGTTACCACTTTAGCTTTACCTGGAGAATTGTCTTTCATTTTCTAACCGAGCTGCTGCTTCTAGTGCTTCCCAGACTTGTGCTCTAAGGGACCCGGGAAGGGCCATATTCTTTTAAAACCTCACATTTGCTAAGCTTTGTGAATTCTTCAGGCTTTTGACTGACCTTTGATAATCCAATGACAATTCCAATGCCACATGTTGAAACTTGATTAAAGATTACTAGTGCAAACCCTATTTCCCCAGTAGGTCATTTCTATCCTTCTTTCATACAAAGTCACACCAGCTTAAGATCATGCTCTTTCTCCTTTGCTAGAAGTAGGACAAGCTGCTCTTCATACTGTAATGTACATAAAGATCACCTGGGAATCTTTTAAATCCAAATTATAATTCATAGTTCTGGGGTGGGGCCTGAGAATCTTCGTTTCTGACAAGCTTTGAGGTGATTCTCATGGTTCTGGTCCCTGAACCTCACTTTGAGTTAGGAAGGGACTCATATTCTTTGCTGGATTTCAGTTAATTGTTCCTTCTTTTCTTCTCTTCTCTCCTCTCCCATTTTCCAACTGTGAGTATCCCAAATTTTCCACTCAGTCATCTTGGGCAAGTTACATTATTTCTTTAGTTTCCTCATTTGTAAAATGGGGACAATAAAGTACTTAATATATAGGGTCACCACTTTGGCATTGCTCATAGCAAAATGATCAGGCTTAAGGCTTAAGCCTGGCTGGGAAAGTGTGTGACCTCTGAGGTCATAACTGTCTGGATTTCTGTTTTTCACAATGAGACCAAAAACCTGGCTCTTAAGCTTATTTTGTTCTTCCATGAATTTTGGGTTTCCTAAAACTTGGGCAGTTCAAGTAGAAATTATTAATTCTTCTTCTTCTTCTACTATAATTTTGCCTCTGCTTTATTCCAAGGGGAAACTTCATTCTTAGAGCCAAATGTTCCATCTACAGATGGTCCCCTACTTAAGGATGGTTCAACTTAACGATTTTTCAGTTTTACAACAGTGTGAAAGAATACCATTCAGTAAAAATTTTAGATTGAATTTTGAATTTTGATCTTTTCCCAGGTTAGTGATATGCCATGTGATACTGTCTCCTGATGATGGGCGGCAGTAGCGAGTTGCAGCTCTCAGCCGTGCCATCATGAGAGTAAACAATCAATACACTTACCAATCATTCTGTTTTTCACTTTCAGTATAATATTTAATAAATTACATGAGATGTTCATCTTTTTATTATAAAATAGGATTTGTGGTAGATGACTTTGCTCAACTGTAGGCTAATGTCAGTGTTCTGAGCATGTTTAAAGTAAGCTAAACTAAGCTATGTGATGTTTGGGAGATTAGGTGTATTAAACGCATTTTTAACTTATGGTGTTTTCCAGTGGTGGTTTATTGGGACTTAACCCCAGTGTAGCCTGAGAAAGATCTGTGCTGGCTTCTAAAAGCTTGCTTTCTTGGCACTTGGCTTCCAACAGTTTTTCTTTACCTCAACACAGGACGATGACAAATTTCTCATATGATGATCCTACCTTATTATTATTTTTAAACGTGTTCATTTGTGAGCTTTCCATAGGCTTGTAGTTGAATTCATGCACTTTTTCTCCAAAACCCATAATTAAATATTTTAGATTCCCAATGAAATGACAAAAATAAAATAAAATTTGGAAAAAAGCTCCTTGTGAATGCTGGAAACTAGGATGAGGGTTTATTAATAGTTGATAAACTGAATGTGATTAAATAGGGAAATGAGATAAAACAGAGACCGTACAGTCCTATCTAGTAATACCCTGCTCCCCGCACCAGTTTGTAACAATAGGGGCTGGAGGAAATAGCAGAAGGTGGGATATTTGGTGTGTGGCCAATCTCAGTTTTGTTGGTGCTTCTTGAAAATGCACTGGGTGTGGATCAGAACTGACAAAGTAGGAATCTCGATGTGCCTGTTTTACCTACATTAAAAATGGAATGCATGGCTCTGCAGGAGGGCATTCTTTCCATTGAGAGAATAATGATACAACCCAAACTAAATGCAGCCAGCCCCAATACCTAGAGGTGAGAAAGTTTTGTAAAGAGGTGTGGTTGTTTTCCACTGTAGCTTCATCAAAATTTACTGCCTCATGGGCCATTAATCTATAAACATAAACTTCTTCCTTCTCTCTTTGACTTTGAAGGATTTGACAGAGACCTATTTACTCATTAGTAAAATGGCTGTCTGCTCTAAATTCTCTAGGTAAAGAGGAATAAAGAGACTAATACCAGTTACCATCAGTTACATGGTAAGATACCACAGTTTAAAGAAAAAAAGGATCAGTTATGTTCTTGCTGTGGTTGAGTCTAGGGTATTGTCCATGAAACTGGAAATGAAATTGTAAAGAAGGGACAGTCCCAAAGAATGTATGAAAGTAAATTATTGTATGGAGATGAAACTATGAAATTAAAAGTGTCATGAAGGCAATCAACAGAAGATTAGCTCCAGAAAAAAAGTAAAATAAATCAGTGAAGGAAACAATTTCTACAAATTTATTTTCAATTAAAGCTACATGCAACCCTATCTTCTTATAGTCTTGAGTTTTCAGAATAAACAAAAGTTTCTACAGATGCAGGACTCATGTAGAACAAATAGGACTCCCACAAAGGAAAAAATAAAATCAGGCCTGCAACAGACTTCCCCATCATAACAAATGCCAGAATAAATAAATAATGTCTGGAGTTTTTCAAGGGAAAAATATATTATTTAATAATACAGCTGCCAAGCCCTATAGTTTATGAGAGAGAGCAACAGAAATAAACAGTCCAAATGCTTGGAAGACCAACCAGCTACACATCTTTTGTTTGGAAAACAAGTAAGTATTCCAGCTGATTTAGAAATGATCAAAACAAAAGAATTTACACATACAGTTGTTGCAGAATAAAAGAAATAGGACTGAGCTGAAGAAACAGGTAAAAATTAGTACACTGTTGTTAATATAGTTATGAAAATCCTATTAATATCAGAAATGATTCCAGAAAAAGAAAATACTAGTTTTAAATAAAAGCACACACACATAATTGGGAAATAAAGTCTCATTATGGTATTGACTGAATGGAAGTAAAGGAAGATAGGGAGGAATCTTGGGCACCTAAGCTGAAGTAACCACATGGAGTAGTGCCATTCACTAAGTGAGCAGTGATTAAGGGGAAAGAGGAGGGATATAGAAAGAAGATAAGTTCCATTCTAGACAAAAGAGTTTTAGATATCTTTGGAACATCCAAATACTAATACGTAATGTTAGATTTTTGGTTTGCATATGAATCTTCCTAATTTTTTTAAGACCTTTTATTAATCAAGAGAAAAACATATATTTTTGCTCACTTATTTAATTTAGGGGGAAAAAAGAACAAGAGAGAGATCCTGGAGTAGTCAATAAGATGCTAACCAATAATCTAAAAGTGTTACTGCTAGAGCTCTGAAAATGTTTTAATGAGCCTGCCTCGATCTCAGAGGAAACTCTCTCCATCCGTTGGGGTCAGTGTGTAAGTCACAAAGATCTTTTCTGTTCAGACTATAAGTTTGCCTTAGTTAAGCTTTTTTTCCTGGGACTCCACCCAATTTTTTAATCTTGCATGCTTCAGGTGAGTGGAGAAAGGTGGAAGGGGGTAGTTCTTGTTATGGCTCAGCTGCTTAAGAACCCAACTAGTATCCATAAGAATGTGGGTTTTGTCCTGGCCTAGCTGACTCAGTGATTAAGTATCTGGCATTGCTGCCAACTGAGGTGTAGGTCACAGATGGGGCTCGGATCTGGTGTTGCTGTGGCTATGGCCTAGGCCAGCAGCTGCAGCCCTGACTCAGTCCTTAGCCCGGGGACTTCCATATGTTGCAGATGTGGCCCTAAAGAGTGAGGGAAAAAAAAAAAAAAGGCAAAAAAAAGTAAAAGACCCAGAAGCAAGAGAGAATTTTAAATAAATTATTATACCCATCCTGTTTCAGTGGGGGAAGTATCCATCTCCCCTAAGAAGTTAGAGTAAATAAATAGTCATCATCATAAGACCAGCAGGTCTCTGAGATTTTATTATTTTTAGCTAATATGAATAAGTTTAGAACTATTGACATTCCGCTAAAACCTTATCAAAACCTGGATCATGTCCCCTCCCCTAAGCTACTTGGAATAAATTTTTCAAAGACTTAATTGGACAATTTCCTCCTCTTAGTATTCAAAACCACCTTTGTAGTGCCAGTGAAAGGCTTTTAAATACAACCATACCAGCTTACGGGCAAGAAATTTTCTGAGAAACAATTTAAAAACTGTGTTCGCATATTTTCTGCTCGAATAGAGGCTCTCCTGTCTCTGCTCAACTCCATTTTGACTGCATATGCCTTGTCCCACCTAAGTTTTTCCACAGTTAGCAAAGCACTAATCCGTCTATACTGTGATTTGATAGTCTCTCCAACTGCATTATTAAATTGGGTGGGCGAAGAACTTTCATCCTGATGTTTCCAATGCTACTTTAGTAGTCTAAGTACTGGTGTGTTTGCCAATACAAAAGAAGGATAAATAAGTCCTCAGACATTTCTGTCTGATGTCTAGCTATTTCTTTCTTTTTAAAAAATTCTATTTAGAGATGTATTATCCTTACTGAACTGTTAAAAAAAATAGGAAATAATGAGGTATATTGTTGAAGCTGCTTACTTCATGGTCCATTGGTTACCAATGTGTAGAGTAAGATGGGGGGGCTGAATAAATGTATTCAGAGGATGAAACCATCAAATTTTTACTTGTTGATTCCCATTGATAATGTGTAGAAAAAAGAGAAACTGAAGTATGCTTAATTGTGAGAAAAATATAAGGGAAAAGATTTCACTATCTATGAAAGAAACGTATTTGACAAGTGAGCCACATATTTAGCATTGGGAATAAAAGGGATTGATGTTAAAATTAAAGTTTCAGGTTCTGAAATCATTTTGCAAAGATTGTATTCTTTAGATAAATCTTGTGTTGAAATGGGTAAAGCTTTAATATTTTTCCTCTGGCATTTTTTTTTGAAATTTACTAATAATTTTTTATATCACAACCCCAGAAATATTTTCACTTTCTGTGTGTATTTTTTTAATAATCTGTTTGAGTAGAAACCATTTCTGTTCGGCTGTTGAAGTTCTATAATCACTTTGAAGAGATAAAAGACCCAGAGTTATTTCAAGCATAAAATATATAATAAACCTGAGATAGTTAAACTCAAGGGACCAAGAGCAAGCCTCCAAAAAATAGGGGTGTCAACATCAGTAAGTTGCATATCTCAGGAAAGGCCAGTATACTCGGACACATGGAAGAGCAATCATCTCAAAAGAAATGTGCATTGACAGTTATTCACACCATAGTATCCAACCATAAATAAAGATCTTATGTATTCTATGCAATCTTGTGTTGTCAGGCGTAGATATGTAAGTGCCTTTAAAATCAATGATAGGACTTTTTGAAACTACCTCTGAAAGCATATCAGGTTCTTTGAGGCATTCATTATTCATTGAAAGCTGATTGTGTAGTGTCCTGATACATAATAATTAGAATTATCAGCATATTAGTGCTGAAGTAGTTTCTATTTTCTCAGAGAAAACTTACCTGTAAAGAACTATAGAGGGTATTAAGTCCAATCTAATTTTTAAATAAATGATGAAACCAAGAACCAGAGATATTCACTCATTCATCCATTCAACAGTATTTAGTAGAGAGAAGTAACTTGCTCAATCTGAGGCATAGCCTATACTGTGACACGTTCTCTTGACTGACTCCAGTGCTCTTTCTCCTGAATAAGATTTTATATTTATTTCTCTGCATAGTATCCTGTACTCAAATAAATCTTGCATATAATTCTGCTTTAGGGTCTATCTTACAGGTAGGAACCATAACAGTAGCACTTCACTGCTGGCCATATTATTTCATTACTTGTTTTAAAATATTGATGGTAGGGTTGTGATTTCATTAGCGTGGCAACCACCAGTTAATTCTGAAACCCAATTATACTTCCCCTTCAGAAGGAAATTGATAATTTAACATTTACATTGTTACCTAAATTCTTTCATAATGTAATTAGGTTTATTAAACAGGAAATAATTACTCATAATTAAATATTCATTTTTTAAAAAGCCTCAAAAGATCTATCTTAAATACTTGACTAAGTGCATGATTCCAGTTATTTACAAAAACTTAATATGTGTAATTTATAGGCTTAATGCATTTTTATAATTTTGATACTGAGAGTCACCTTAGAAACTATTTAATTCAACAGTCCCTTATTTTATAGATAAGAAATTTAAGGTCCAGTGGAGGTGAGGTTTATAGAAGCAGAACAAGGACCTAAATCCTATTCTCAGCCCAGCATTCTTTCCAGTATTTCCTGATCTATTATTTGAAATTATATACCTGTGTGTTTGCAATAATATATACATCAAAAAAATAGGTTTAAAGACATGTTTCTTATTTATACTACTATCTTAAATGCTTCAGAGCCCTAACGTTTTAAAATCTTTTCAAGACTGCCTTACTGGGGAGAGGGTGGAATAAAACTTTAGTGTGGTTATCTGAGTGATAGCAGATGAAGGCCTAGACTAGAGTGTAAGTTAAAGAAATGGCAAGGAAGAAGCAGATCAGGAGATATTAAAGAAAGCTGAGATGACATTAGGGTCAATGGAAAATGAGTTTTATATTTGATTCCAAACACAGATATAAAAACAAATAATACCTAAAACCAGGAATCCCCAGACTTCTGATATCATACCCATCTAGATTTTTTAAAGTTTGAGCACATATCCCCAAAATGAGTATAATTTGTCATTTAGTACATGTACTAATACTATATACATTATAAAACATAAAACTATATTTTAAAAGGATAAAAATAAAATAATATTTTAACAGCATTGACTTTAATGACACAAGTATGACTGAATGTATTTTTGAAAAATTTTAACAGTTGGTCATAGAGTAGTTCAGTTTGACTTTTAAGTTCAGTTTACTTTGATACTTGGTTTTAACAGTTGTCATAGGTAAAAAGTAAACCTTTGGTCCAAATGGAGACATTTTCTATTTGATACTCAGTTTTAAATGCTCTCCATCAAACTTACAGTTTTATTGCAATTTGACTAATAAATTTCTATTGTTTCTAAAAGCATTGTTTTCTTGAACACTAATAATTTTTTAACAAATAAATTGAAAACTCATTAAAATGTTCCAGATGAAGGATATATAAACAGAAATTTCTAATTTTAGTTTTTAAATGTCAGTGGATACAAGCATTATATGTGACATCGATTTTCAGCAACAACAATCATATAATGATGCAAATACATTGAAACATCCATTTACAATTATTTTCTCCTTAAGAACTTCTTTTACAAAGCAGTAACTTTTTTCATTGTGTACTATTGTCTTTATATGAGCAAATTTATTTCCTCAAAAACATGGTAAATACTTAGGAACTTAGCCCAGAAAAACAGCAAATTTGTGAGAATTGTCTTTATGTAAAAGAAAGTTGCATAACATCTTTGAATTTTAAAGTGTTTTGCCATAAGATAACCAATGAAAGCATAATAATAAAAGATATGATCATTCTTATCTCACTTCAAAGTTTTATAAAAATTTTACTGTATTTTTAAGGCTTCATTTTCACAAAGTTAACCACACTGAATACCTTTTTATATTTTTTCCTTTGATTTCCTTTGATTTCCATAGCTTGCTTATGAATGAGTTTGACTTGGTATTTTGTAAGTTTATTCTGGAATCTGTATTTCACTTAAAATAAGACAGATATTTCATAGTGCTTCTATTTATACAGATTTCCATAAAACCTGTTTTGATTTTAAAAGTTATTTATTACTGAGAATGACTTCTCTGGTGTACCTTTCCTTCTCTGATTCTGTTGAAGCTTTTAACTACGAAGTAAGATAGCAACACTTAATAATGCAGGGCCTTCCTCCTTTATGGTAAGTACTAGAAGAGTGGAGTAGTACAAATTTTGAATATTTCAGGAGAAAAATTATTATGAATTGAAGTAGTTACTGGAGGCTTTTCTATGTGGAAAGATGCTTAGAAAAGGATTTAGTTAAGTTTATATGAAGTTGTAGGAGAAAAAGAGTGATACAGAAAAGGCATAAGCAAGAAAGTACAAGATTAAGTTTGGGAAACAAGGAAGAAACTAGACTGGAGAAAGAGTCACGATGTGCAATAATAAGTGAATGAATAGGTAGGTAAATTGAGAGGTCCTTAATCAGAGCTTTAAGAACGTTCATCCTATGAGAAGTGAAAGCGTTCAGATCAAGTTTGTGAAATGGCCAGAACACTGACCTGCAGCTTCACAGACATGTTGTAGTGGCCAACTCTAAAGTGGCAACAGGTTCAAGGAAGAAGAATCTTTTGAAACTAAACAGATTCCAAGAGAAGAGTGAGGAAAGCTATGTTTTCTGCAAAGACACAAGATTGTCTTTTTTTTTTTTTTTTTTGTCGTTTTTCCAGGGCCGCACCCAGGGCATATAGAGGTTTCCAGGTTAGGGGTCCGATCGGAGCTGTAGCAGGCAGCCTATACCAGAGCCACAGCAACGCCAGATCCAAGCTGTGTCTGCAGCCTACACCATAGCTTACAGCAACGCTGGATCCTTAACCCACTGAGTGAGGCCAGGGATCGAACCCACAACCTCATGGTTCCTAGTTGGATTCGTTAACCACTGAGCCACGATGGGAACTCCAAAAGACACAACATTGAATGGAAGTTTCTGAGGGAATTATATTTAGTACACTGCAGTGGGTAAATAAAGGATTACATTCATATACAGGCCCAATTTTTTACTTCGGTAAAGCATTCTTTAAAAATACAATATGAATATACTCTAGAAAAGTTGTAAATTCTGTAGTGATTTAAGTGCTTCCTTTTTCACTTGGAGGGCTTTTTTTTTTTTTTTTTTTGTCTTTTGTCTTTTTTGTTGTTGTTGTTGCTATTAATTGGGCCGCTCCCGCGGCATATGGAGGTTCCCAGGCTAGGGGTTGAATCAGAGCTGTAGCCACCGGCCTATGCCAGAGCCACAGCAACGCAGGATCCGAGCCACGTCTGCAACCTACACCACAGCTCACGGCAACGCCGGATCGTTAACCCACTGAGCAAGGCCAGGGACCGAACCCTCAACCTCATGGTTCCTAGTCGGATTTGTTAACCACTGGGCCACGACGGGAACTCCTCACTTGGAGGGCTTTTAAACTGAATATCATCCAAAAAGCCTCTATACTATTTAGAGAAAGAGCCAAAAGATACTTAGAAATTTGTTTTCTTTCATCCTGTGAAAGACCAAAATGAAATCTTATTTCATCTCTATTTCTTTTTTTTTTTGTCTTTTTGCTATTTCTTGGGCCTCTCCCATGGCATATGGAGGTTCCCAGGCTAGGCGTCTAATCAGAGCTGTAGCTGCCAGCCTATGCCACAGCCATAGCAACGTGAGATCCGAGCCTCGTCTGTGACCTACACCACACTCAGGGCAACGCCTGATCCTTAACCCACTGAGCAAGGGCAGGGATCAAACCTGCAACCTCATGGTTCCTAGTCGGATTCGTTAACCACTGCGCCACGACGGGAACTCCTCATCTCTCTATTTCTTATCCAGAGTTATTTCCCCATAGAAGTGGTCTCCAAAATATGATGTACTTGACTCAAGGAGTGTCCACACACAAAAAACAAACCTTTCATTTATAATTTTTATCTTAGAAAAATGAACTTAAGCTAGTTTATTAATTTTAGTGAAGGATTGATAGGTATACAAGTATATAATTTATAGTATAAACATTTATGAAAATGCACAGTAAATGTAGGCGGGTGCAGTCAAAAAGTATGCCAGAGTTGACTGTGGGGTGAGGATTGTTAAATATAGATTATCAGGGTTTTCCCCTAAAAACTTTGATTCAGTAAGTTGGAGTTGGGACCTGGGAATCTGTTAACAAGACCTCCAAGTGTTTTTGTTTGTTTGTTTATCCAATTTTCCAACTTTAAGAAATCAGCAGTAGATCTATTCACCGTATATTGACTTAGGCCCAAATCCTTTTCTAGGTCCCACAGTGCTGATGGCTGTGTGATTGGTGCCTCATACACTTTAACACTGCTAGAAAGATAGGCTGTCCAAGAGCTCAGCTGCAGAGCTAAAGCCTAGTTAGTGAATCAGGCTGGCATCTAGCTCACCTTATTTCTTATGCTTTAATTGGACCAAAAGCCAGTTTACAATAGTTTAATTTTATGGACATCAATATGTATGTCTACATGAGTAGACATACATGAGAGTAATTTAGGAGTTTGTTTATGGTGAGGTTTGAAATTGATGATTGTTTTTAACCATGAAGCTGTTGCCACAGATGATTATGTTACATGTGTTAAAAAATCATGGCTGATCAGTAACTTTAAACCTTATTTTAATGACTGTTGTAACATGCTAACACAAAGAAGTGTAAAAATTAATTTTATGCTAAGAATTAGGTGTCCTAAATAAAATATTTACTCAGAATCTTAAACTAGAAAAAATAATAGCTAACTTTTTTTTTTTTTTGACTTTTTAGGGCCACACCCATGGCACATGGAGGTTCCCAGGCTAGGGGTCCAGTTGGAGCTATAGCTGCTGGCCCACACCACAGCCACAGCAATGCGGGATCCAAGCCACATCTGCAACCTACACCACAGTTCACAGCAACGCTGGATCCTTAACCCACTGATCAAGACCAGGGATTGAACCTGCATCCTCATGTATGCTAGTTGGGTTCGTTAATTGCTGAGCCACGACGGGAACCCCAATAATAGCTAACATGTATTGAGTGCTCGTTATGTGCCAGGCATTATCCCAAGCACTTTTCAATAATGTGTATTATTGAATCCTCACAACAATCCTATGAAGTAGGTGTTATTAGTATCCACTATGCAGAGGAGTTAACTGAAGGAGCAGAGAAGGTTAAGTAACTTGCCCATTGTTTATAGTTTCTGCTTGCTTGCTTGCTCATTTTAATTTGGAATGCCCTAAATAACTTTTAGAAGATACTTCCATGTTTTGACTTCTTTGAATGATTCTTTATCTTGAAACTTGATTTCTTCTACTTCTTTGTTCTTTTATAAAACAAAACCTTTTATGTATTTTAATAATGAATGAAAAGTGGCATATAGATATCATTTCAGAATGCTAAATGATGAAAACATGGCAATTTAATAAAAGCAAAGTGTTTATTGCCACTTTGAATATGTAACCTAATGATTAATCTGATAAGTAAAATTTATAAATATATATGGTTTTATCCTTAAACTTCACTTTATAACTGTTACTAAGTTTTTCATGTCTGAGTGATTTTTTTTAGTACAATTCTGACACATGTTTGTGTTTTGATGTGCAGGTTATTCTAATTTTTACCATTGCCAATTTCAATATTTACTTTTTTCTTAAGGCCTTAGGCTCAATTTATGCATTTAAAAAAAATCTGCCTATACCTCCACTAGGCCTTTAGTTAATCTTTTTAAATTATGAAATTAAATTCCATGAAACATTTTAAAAAATATCTAACAAAGTATATAATGAATCAAGAAAGCATAAACAAATGATTAAACCTTATAAAATTTAAGTCTAATAAATTTAAAAATTCAGTAAACCATGTTCTCCTGAATATTAAATATTATTTACAAACTTATGTTGCATAATTAATATTTTAATCACAAGGCTAAGATAACAGATTCTCTAAAATCATTTCTAATACCTTTAAATTCCCCCAGAGGACATAGACAAATTATCAGTTAATGCCCAACTTATCAATAATGCCTTTATTTTAGATCTAATGCAAAGTCTTTATATTATAAGCTGGATTTATTCCTTCAACCTGTCCTTTTTCAGCCCAAGACTATAAATTTATTTACATAACAAAGGGGAATAGAATTTCCATCTTCCAACCTTCTACCACATCTAAAATTCTACCTTGGGAATCAGAGAAGGGTACCTGTACCTACCTGCCAACCAGAGTTTGCATTGGACAGGGACCTCTCCATTCCCTTATTGTCAGGCTCTTGCCTGCCATAATTAAAAACTTAAACTTTATGAGCCCTCACATAAATTTACTGAACATACACGTTTTACATTTTTGCAACCTGGTTCTTTTCCTAGAAACGCTGCATCCTGTGAGTTTTTCCATTAGGTTTTTGAAATCTTTTCTTTGCAATGATGCATCCCTTATGTTTTTCCCTTAGGTTACACTCCATCCCTGATGAAATGGGATTTTCTAAGTTCAATTATGTACAAACTGTGTAACCTTTGGCATTAAAGCCTATTTGTGTACTCATGGGGCTTTGACACCCTACTTAGGTTACTAAAGCAACCCTTTCTCTTTTAATAGTTTATCAGCTGCCTCATTGACCATCAGTCATTTTACTGACAATGATGATCAAGTTTAGTTTTTAACCCCTTTAAATTTACAAAGCCAAAATGATTTTTCTCTCCTAGGAATGCCAGAATCACCTCCGCAGATATGGAAATGTGAATCTGGAACTGGTGACTCGAATCATTAGAGATGGTGGCCCATGGGAAGATCCAGTGTTGCAAGCTGTTCTTAAAGCCCAGCCAGCATCTCAGGAGATAGGTACTTCAGGAGACTCAAAATCTAAACCAACATTTGTGAGAAGCAAACACAATTTCATTTTCTAACTAGAGCAGTAATAATGATTTTTCTTTATTTTATAATATTGAATAAGAGTAATGTATTTTCACATGAAGTGTGTTTAATTTGTTATATTAACTCAACCAAAGAGTGATTTTTTTTTTTTTAAAGGAGTTAGGAGAACCTCTGTTCTTCTTCTTTTTTTCTTTTTTTTAAATAATTTTTTGGCCGTGGCTTGCAGTAGCTTGATATGGGGTCTCAGTTCCCAGACCAGAGATTGAACCTGGGCCACATTAGTGAATGTGCTGGATCCTAACCTCTGGTCCACAGGGGAACTGCCCTAAGAGTGATTTTTTTTAACAGAAGACTATGTACAATTATTTCTACTAATCTCCCATTTATTAATGGGAATTCAGTGTTAACACATTTACCATCCAGATATTGCTTATTTACAAAGAGTTTTTTTTTTTTTGGTCACTTTATATTTTAAAAATCTAATTAAGTAGGAACACTCTTAAAACAAAATGCCCTGTTTAAGCACATAGACTCTCCATTATATAGGAAACTCTGTGAAGGATGGAACTCAGTGTTTCAGTTTTTGTTTTGATATACACTACTGTGTATCCTGTATCTAGCCCAGTGCCTGGTACAGAGTAGGCGCTCAGTATAAGTAATAGTTTATTGAATGAATCACCACATGATGAATGCATAAGTGAATGAATGACTTAATTATGTGAATAAGTAAATTTCAATTCCAAATACTCTAAAAGCAGTACTTCCCAAACATTATTCATTAATAGAAATTGTTTGTCTTATCCCCTTACCACCTGCATACTTTTTTTTGACATTACTTCCTCTCCAACCTAGATCCACAGTGGTTCCTGTTAGCCAAAATTTCCTTTTGAGTCAGGAAGCTCTGTCAACTACTTCTAGTTAAATCTTAAAAACAATTTTTTTTTTTGGCCATATTAGTCCTGAGCCCCAAAACATTTTGGTCACCAAAACTTAGCGTGTAAGCTCAGTAGCAGTGAATAAGCACAAAGTGAGAGCATGGTGAGAGCCTGTGGAGTGCAAGACAAGACCTCCCAGCCCTGGAACCATTCAGACAATGGTCTGGTGAGAAAGACATTTCACATCACTGATTGTCATGAGTAGGCTAAGATCTTTCCATTTGTCCCAGGTAAAGGGGTGGGAGTGGGTTGTGAATAGAACTGAATGGAGAAGGGGCTATGATTCTAGGGCTTAAGAGCAAGCTGACCCTGGATACAAGTGTAGAGGACTAGAACAAAGATGTGAGAGAAGATGAAAAAAGAGATAAGATCAGAAGTAGTACATAGCGGTGGAATGAGATGGAAAGTAGGCCAAGACTATAGAAGTAAAGAGCTAAGGTATATGTGACAGTGGTATAGTAGTATAAATATAAGGAATAATGCAAAGGAGACTAGCACTTCATGTGAGGGTCTCAGAACAGAATAAAAAAAAACCTGAGATCAGAGGAGAAAGAGTTGAATCATTGAGAAAAGGTATGAACCATCAAATACAAGGAAGGTAAGGGTGACAGTCTGAAGGAATCTCTGAGGAAACTGGGGAATGTGGCCACAGGGGTCAGGAGCTATGCAAAGGCAGATTCATAGGGAGTGAGAACAGAAGAGAAGAATTTGGGCTTTTAAAGTAGCTTTAGGCTTCTCTGAGTAGGAGCTAGAACAACAAAAGAGTAGAAAGGAAATAGGAGCTGGTTGGTGTGGGGGCTTATGGCCTTAATATATACAGTTTATGTATAGGTATGTATGTATGTGTGTATGTGTATATATACACATTAATAGTCCTTTTATATTTAAACTAGCATACCTCACTTTGGGAAAAGCTGCTCTAGAATCTCACTAATGTGGATGACTCTCCTCTAGTTGGTGATCATTAGGGTAAAAATAAGTCTGAAGTTTATCTTTGCATTAGAAGTTTATATATACATATTATTGTCTGCTTATATATTATAAACAGAATTATAAGGCAAATGTTGAAGCTCAAAACAGTATTTGTAGGCATTTCAGAAGCTAGTGATTAACCATGTGTAACCAATTAAAACACTTTTGGATTCGAAGTCATGAAAATGGGTTCCAGTTGCTGCTCTGCCACTTATTTAATTAATTCTTTGTCCTTGGGCAAGTCATTTGACCTCTCTGAGACTCAGTTTTGTGATCTATAAAACAATGATTATACCTGTCATGAGGTTGTTGTTAGGTCTAAATGATTATATAAAGGTGTTTGTATATTTTAAAATTGTGTAAAAGCAAGTATTAATTAGTAGTTATCCTTAAGGATGCATGAGCATATATAAGCAGTCCTATTTGGCACTACTGTTAGCTTAACTTTTTTTTGGAAAGTGATAAAACACATTTCTTTTAATGATTGAACTTTTTCATTAATTCAGATTACATTTCTCTATAACTAATCTGAATTAATGTGATTTTAATGACAAATTAGGATTTGGCCTTTTAATCTTACAGTAATGAAAATACTGGGCAGCAAGAGGGTAACATACATAATCTTAGACTGGAAAGAAATTCCAGACCTCATGTCATTTGAAATATATTTTAACATAATAGTGTATGTAAAAAAAATTTCATGTTTTTTTCTTTTTATAATTTTGTTTACTTTTTAGACTGAGAAAGAATCTGCAGATATTTCTTGAGCACAGCTTTGATGTCACTCATATTTCCGTTTTTCCAGTCATTTAAGTGAATATTCTTTTCACAAATAAACTCTAAGGAAAGTGATATTTAATTAAATAACTAGTTAGTTTAATTAGATACCACATGTTACTGCTGAAGTTTCAAAGAACAAAGTTTGAGACAGTCTTTTTTTGAGAGTAATAAGAGTCTGTTTTCTTTTTAATATAGTGAACAAATATTTAAGTTCTGAAAATCCACTATTCTTTGAACTACGTGCCAGATACCTAATTGCCTGTGAACGCATACCTGAAGCAATGGCTCTTATTAAATGTTGTATAAATCACCCAGAAATCAGTAAAGACTTGTACTTCCATCAAGCACTCTTCACATGTCTGTTTATGTCACCTGTAGAAGATCAGCTATTCCGGGAGGTATTGTTTGAGATTATGTTTGCCTATTACCATTTGCACCTTACCAAAAAAAAAAAGTACCCATTCTTATTAAATTCCCTTTACAGTAAAACCAAAAGTTTTAAGATTACAATATTTAGATGTGTTCCCTTTGGTTCCATTCTTTATGCTCATATTGAGTTATACCGAGTCTGATATGAACAAATGATGAAATAAAAATTTTCTTTGACAAGCCTTATTTGGGTTGAATGAGCTTCTGGTGTGACAGAGAAGAGGTTAAATAAAAACTGTGAAGCATGATTTTTGCTTCTTTTTTTGTCTTTTGTCTTTTTTTGTTGTTGTTGTTGTTGTTGCTATTTCTTGGGCCGCTCCCGTGGCATATGGAGGTTCCCAGGCTAGGGGTCGAATCGGAGCTGTAGCCACTGGCCTAAGCCAGAGCCACAGCAACGCGGGATCGGAGCCGCGTCTGCAACCTACACCACAGCTCACGGCAATGCCGGATCGTTAACCCACTGAGCAAGGGCAGGGACCGAACCCTCAACCTCATGGTTCCCAGTCGGATTCGTTAACCACTGCGCCACGACGGGAACTCCGATTTTTGCTTCTTAAATAAATAGTAAGAAATTAAATGCTTATATTTGTTATTTTGTTGTGTTTTTTACAGCTGAAAGAATTAATCTTTTCCTAATACGAACCCTGTGTTCCTACAAGTTGTGGACATTAGTGAGATTAAAAGTAGTCACTGTAAACTGTAGGTGCTGTATAGTGAAACTATGAAACCATGAAAATATTTCTATACAGTTCATCATTGTCTTTGTGGAAGAAAACTAGAAATCTCATTTCTGAATGCTCAATTTAAATATTTATTGCAGCTGTCTTTCTAAATATTTTTAATGATACAAGTTGATTTTTCTTTTTCTCTTATAGCATTTACTGAAAACTGATTGTAAGAGTGGAATTGATATCATCTGTAACACTGAGAAAGAAGGCAAGACTATGTTAGCCTTGCAACTCTGCGAATCCTTTCTTATTTCACAGCTCCAGAATGGGGATATGTATTGTATCTGGTAAGTATTCCTAATACATAAATTGAAATGGTGAGATGGGGAAAAGAATTGTTTAGCAGAGACTGTACTTAATATTTTTTAAAAAGTTATGTGAAAATGTTAAGCCACTGTCTTTTTCTTGTTTACTATACAAGAAACAGTAGTAGGTTGCAAGACCTAAAGGATTAAAAAAGAAAGTGATCATGTACCAGCAATTGTGTTAATGTTTAAGGAATGTATTATAGTGAAATGATTATGTTTTAAATTTAGTATTTTTTTAGTTTATTTTTTAGAGCAGTTTTAGGTTTACAACAAAATCAAGAGGGAGGTACAGACTTTCCCATATACTCCCTGTCCCCACAAATGCATATCCTCCCCCATTATCAAGATCACTCATTGTGAATAGCACATTTTTCACCAAGGATGAACCTACACTGACACATATTAGTCATCCAAAGTCCACAGTTTACCTTAGGGCTCACTCTTGGTGTTAATTATTCTGAGTTTGAGCAAATATATAATGACATATATTCATCATTATAGTATCATAGAGTATTTCCACTGCCCTAAAAAATCCTCTGTGCTCTACCTATTCATCTCTCCCTCCCACCCTGCCCCTACCTCTGGAAACCACTTTTTTTTTTTTCTTTTCCCTATCTCCATAGTCTTACCTTTCCAGAATATCATATAGTTGGAATCATACAGTATGTAGCCTTTCAGATAGGCTTCTTTCATTTAGTAATATTCATTTAAGGTTCCTCCAAATCTTTTCACAACTTGATAGCTCATTTCTTTTTAGTGAATAATATTCCATTATCTGGATGTACAGTTTATTTATCCATCACCTCAAAGGACCTCTTGGTTGCTTCCAAGGTTTTGCAGTTATGAATAAAGCTGCTCTAAACATCTGTGTGCAGGTTTTTGCGTGGACATAAGTTTTCAACTCCTTTGGGTAAATACCAAGGAGCATGATTGCTAGATCATATGGTAAGGGTATGTTTAGTTTTGTAAGAAATTGCCAAACTGTCTTCCAGAGTGGCTGTACCATTTTTCATTTCCATCAGCAACGTGTGAGAGTTCCTGTTGCACCACATCCTCACCAGCATTTGTTATTTTCAATGTCCCAGATTTTGGCCATTCTAATAGGTGTGTAGTGGTATTTCGTTGTTTTAATTTGCATTTCCCTGATGACATACAATGTGAAGCATCTTTTCATATGCTTATTTTCTATCTGTATATCTTCTTTGATGAACTGTCTGTTAAGGTCTTTGGCCCATTTTTTAACTGGGTTGTTTTCTTGTTGAATTTTTTTTTTGTCTTTTTGCCATTTCTTGGGCCACTCCCACGGCATATGGGAGGTTCCCAGGCTAGGGTTCTAATCGGAGCTGTAGCCGCCAGCCTACGCCAGAGCCACAGCAACGCGGGATCCGAGCCGCGTCTGCGACTTACACCACAGCTCACAGCAACGCCGGATCGTTAACCCACTGAGCAAGGGCAGGGACCGAACCTGCAACTTCATGGTTCCTAGTCGGATTCGTTAACCACTGCGCCACGACGGGAACTCCCGAATTTTAAGAGTTCTTTGTATGTTGTGAATAATAGTCCTTTATCTGATGTGTCTTTAACAAACATTTTCTCCCAGTCTGTGGTTTGTCTTTTAAGTCTCTTGATATTGTCTTAAATGGAGAATCTTTTAATCTAAATGAATTTCAGCTTATCAGTTATTTCTTTCATAGATCATGTCTTGGTATTGTATCTAAAAAGGCACCATCATATGCAAGGTTATCTAGGTATTCTCCTGTGTTATCTTCTAGGAGTTTTATAAGTTTCTGCATTTTCTATTTAGACCATGATCCATTTTTAATTTTTGTAAAAGGAGTAAGGTCTGTGTCTAGATTCATTTTTTTTTTTCTAATGTGGATGTCTAGTTGCTCTAGCACCATTTCTTAAAAAGGCCATCTTTGTTCTATTGTATTGCCTTTGCTCCTTCATCAAAGAACAGTGACTGTATTTATGTAGGTCTATTTCTAGGCTCTCTGTTCTCTTCCATTGATCTATATGTTTGTTCTTTTTCCAGTACAACACTGTCTTCATTATGTTTGATTTATATTAAGTCTTGAAGTAGGGTAGCATCAGTCCTCCAACTTTGTTCTTCAGTGTTGTATTGGCTATTCTGGGTGTTTTGTCTCTCCATATAAACTTTAGAATAAGTTTGTTGATATTTATAAAATAACCTGTTGGGATTTAGACTGGGATTGAACCTGGGATTGATTAAATTGGGAAGAACTGATAACTGACAGTATTGAGTCTTCCTACGCATGAACATGGAATCTCTCTCCATTTGTTCAGTCCTTTGATTTCATTTGTAAGAGTTTTGTAGTTTTCCTAATACAGATCTTGTAACCTTGTACATATTTAGTTAGATTGATACCTAAGAATTTCATTTGGGGGGTGCTGGTATAAATAGTAGTATGTGACTATTAGTTTTTCTCAACATTTTTAAAACACTTAAAAGTTATTAGCAGAATATATGAAGCATCCAATTTACCCACCAATCATGTAATTTAGAATGTGGTTTGAGAGTACGTTTATTATCAACCCTTCAAGTGCTATTAGGTGAAATCATGAATAATAATTAGGAAATATTCTGACAATTTCTGCCTCTCCTACCCCAGTACACACAAACACAACCTACCACTCTGACATGTCATTAATTCTTAAGAGAAAACTAGGTTTCATTTGCCTAACATCATAATATGAAATGATATGGGCTATAAACATTTTTAAATAAATGCTTTCAAATTTTTAAGTTCTTAAATACTTAAAAAATAATAGCTTGAAGAGGTTTTAAACTTATTTAACATATTATAGATTTTATAGATTAAAATCTTTGGACTCAGAGATAAGGGTCAAATAGCTGATTAAAAGCACAGGGTCTAGAAATTAGTGGACTTATCTTTTACAGGACTATACTCTTATTATACAAACTTTTATTAAAAAGTTTACCATGTATATAGGAGATGGTGGTAAGACATAAATTTAAATAATTTTCAAAGTATTTGAGTTCCCATCATGGCACAGCTGAAACAAATCTGACTAGGAACCATGAAGTTGTGGGTTTGATCCCTGGCCTCACTCAGTGGGTTAAGGATCTGGCGTTGCTGAGAGCTGTGGTGTAGGTCGCAGAAGTGGCTCAGGTCTGGCATTGCTATGGCTGTAGTGTAGGCCAGCAGCTCCAGCTCCAGTTAGACCCCTAGCCCGGGAACCTTCATGTGCCACGGGTACAGCCCTAAAAAGACAAATAAATAAATGAGTCATTTTCAAAGTATTATTTCTTGATATGTAGTTATTCTGAAAGGGGATATAGTCATGACTGTTATAGTATATCTTTTCCTATGGTGACAGGAATGTTCTCTGTCCTAGTCTGTAAGATATTTAAACAGGATATCGTTAGTCTTTTCATTTTAACATATTCATAAGTAAACTGGAATCAGGTGTAAACAAACCAAAAAAAAAAAGGAAAATATATTTTATTTTCTTCTCTTAGCTAAGCAATTTCTCCTCTTTAAGGAAGGAACTTTAAAAATAGAACAGTGCCTATCTTTCCTGCTCCTGGCCACAGTCACCTTCTAAGAATAGAAGCTGCCTAACTGAAAAGAAACCTTTAGCCTTCTTCTTTGTCCTTCCTTCTTGTTGAGTTCTGATCACCTACCCTCTTATTTCTTCTACCTCTCCTTTATATTTCTGAGTGCTGGGTCTTGTTCTTGCTTTTAAAAGTTGATTTTCACTGTAACTTGAAGAGCAAGATTCTTTCCAGCTTACTAAATCTGTGTTGTCTGTTTCATCTTGGTCTTAAAGCTTACTCTTCATTTCCCCTCTATGAGAACAAAACCTGATTCATGGTCCAGTTTTGCTCTATCTCAAGCCAGTGAAGCAAGCTTCTAATCCATTTCTCTCACCATCAATGACAATAATAATAATAATGATGATTATAATAGCAACTACTTACATTTGCTGAGTGCTTCTCTTAGTCTATGCTTTATGTATACATTATCTCATTTACTCCAGTAGTTTTATGGGGTAGATAATAGCCCAAGCTATTGAAATAGTAAATAATGAAGCCAAGATTCAAACTCAGGCAACCTGACTCACAGACTCTTCTATTAAACATTACTTACACTAAATGGGTATACTATGAAAAAAAAATTTTATGTGGTGAGGGTGGCTGTAGTCCTTGTTATAAGTCTCTCTGCAACTAGATAACTTGATGGTTGTATTAGTAGTTAGGTGCCTTGGAAATGTGTTTGTACACCAAATCAGTGCTCTATTTTCCTTTAAGGTCCTTTGTTTGTAAAGAAAATGTAAGCTTCATTAAACTTTGGTTTTTGCAGAGGTTACCAGTGAGTGATTTATGAAACATCAGTATATATGAGACATTGCACTTACGTGTTTTCACTTACCTCTCTTAATTCTTTTTATGTATAAGAAAACTATGGGTAAAAGAGATAAAAGCCACACAGCTAGTAATAAAATGGAGGTGGAATTTATACTAGTCAGTTTGCAAATGATATCATCCTATGTCTAACAAGTGTAGGGGAAAGGTAGTATTTATTGAACAGATACTAAGGTGTATGACATGAGCCACAAAAAGGGCAAGGATATAGGTGGTCCTTGAAGATAACTGTTAATAGTGAGATTACTTTTTTTTTTTTTTTACTGCCAGTTGATTTCAGTCTTTCCTTGTTGCAGACCAGAAGGAATGCCAACAGACCCCAAGTGTCATAGTTTAGAGTTGTGAATATTCCAGGGATTCCCTAACTGACTTAATTGGGGTCAGTTTCCCATCCCTCAGTTAATATTTGAAGGAGAGTGAGGAGGGTCACATAGGAGGCCTGGCCACTGTGGTTCCAACTCTGTGTAGTAGGGCTATTCTTAGAAAATGGTTGTTTAGCTGTGAATGGATAGTGCCATGCCAGTTGGTATGTAATGCTCTATTGAGATATAGGTCTCTCTTATTTCTAAGCTTCTGTTCTCTCCACTTCTTCCACAACACAGTGTGTCGTCAGGGAAATAGGACTTAAATAAGGAAGTATATGAAAGGCATGAAATCAATGAGAGATAAAATCTGTTCTGAAGTAGTTATTACTTTAGTTCAGGGTATATCATGAAGGTTTTCATAAAGAAAAAGCACTTGATGTGGACTTTGAAAGATTAGCTCATCTTAGAAATGAAGTATTTTTCCAGGTAAAGCAGTAAGCAAAAAAAGTGAGAGTAAATGAAGTACATTAACTGACACTTGAAGAAAGCAACCTAGAAGAATGCCCAGGATTCAAATCTTGATCCTACTGACTCTAAAACTCATGTTTCTGTTCCTTTTTTTTTTTTAAACACTATAAAGCATATTGAACAAGTACTTAGTGAAAAAATCTTGGAGGCTGGAAGCAGATTGGTTTAGCAACTCTTGAAGAAGTACATATGGAAAATTAAAGGGCCAAACATGGTACCATTGAGAAAGAGTAACTGTGGGCATCCTCTGTTAGTCCCAAATAGGTAATAAAAGCAACTTTGGAGTTAACTTAAAAGCCATTTACACCCACTTTGTATACATCCAGACAGGGCACTATAGAATCAGGGAAAGATAGCTAATGTCTATATTTGAATAAACTGTATTTTTGATATTTCTCTTTTTTTTCTCATTTACAGGGAGTTGATTTTCATCTGGAGTAAACTTCAACTTAAGTCTAATCCTTCAAAACAAGTTTTTGTAGATCAATGCTACCAGCTTTTACGAACAGCAACTAATGTGAGAGTCATATTTCCTTTCATGAAAATCATTAAAGATGAGGTAAATAGGCTATATTTATCCCTATATTTTAAATTAAATTTAAATGACACTTCACGGAAACTTGAATCTCTTTTATGGTAAAATTTATTTGATTATATAATTGAAGAAAGGGAAGATTTTAAGGCCACATTCTCCATTTACTATATCCTCCCCTCCTCCCAACAGGGTATATACATAAATGGTATACTTGTAAAGAGTATACATAAATGAAAATAACTGAAAAAAGGAAAAAAAGCCAATTTGGTGTTATATAAAGTTTAATATGGGAACAACTGCTTCTGTAAGAAGCTGTCTTTTCTTTTTTTTTTTATAATGATTTTTATTTTTTTCCATCATAGCTGGTTTACAGTGTTCTGTCAATTTTCTACTGTACAGCATGGTGACCCAGTTACACATACATGTATACCTTCTTTTTTCTCACATTATCATGCTCCATCATAAGTGACCAGACATAGTTCCCAGTGCTACACAGCAGGATCTCATTGCTAATCCATTCCAAAGGCATCTATTAATCCCAAGCACCATCTATCCCACTCCCTCCCCCTCCCTCTTGGCAACCACAAGTCTATTCTCCAAGTCCATGATTTTCTTTTCTGTGGAAAGGTTCATTTGTGCTGTATATTGCGTGTTCACTGCAGCACTATTCACAATAGCCAAGACATGGAAACAACCCAAATGTCCATTGACAGATGATTGAAGCTATCTTTTCATAAATTTAAATAAGCCTGTCACTTTTAACATCATTCTAAATCCTGTTTGTAGCATCTTAATTTATAAATGAACTTGTGTACCTATAGGTATTACCTGATTGGTGTCATAGAGAAATACAGTTCATAGTTTGAAGTATGTTTTTTAGGTGAAAAGCAACAATAAATTGAGGCATTTTTGAAACCTAAGAAGAGATTTTTTTTAAGTGTTTATTTAAATAATAGTTAAAAATCCATTACCTGTTTTTGAAAATAGTTCTGAAGTAAGTTTTTCATGGGCCACTGGCAAGTGAATACGATTCTACATGTAATTCCTCTGAAAGTGGATCCTACTGATCCTTTTACTTTTTCTCCTCAAATAGTAACAGAACTTTGAATACAAAGATAGGGAAGATAAAGCTACCTTACATTTTAGGTAGCTCCATTTAACTGAATCTTTATGTGGGTTACTTTTAAATATATAAGGAGGCATCCATTAAATAATATATTTTAATTTTTTAATATATTTATGCATTTATCACATTCATTATCACATTACTCATTATATGTATGACCACGAATATTCATAGTCTTATATTGTAGAGTTAGCATTATATCAGATGGGTTTTTTTGGTCTTTTTAGGGCCACACCCATGGCATATGGAGGTTCCCAGGCTAGAGGTCAAATTAGAGCTGTAGCCACTGGCCTATACCACAGCCACAGCAATGCCAGATCCAAGCCACATCTGTGACCTACACCACAGCTCATGGCAACACTGGATCCTTAACCCACTGAGCAAGGTGAGGGATCAAACCTGTGTCCTCATGGATGCTAGTCAGATTCTTTTCTGCTGAGCCACAACGGAACTCCTAGAGGGTTTTTTTAAGTTTTCTGTTTTGCTGACTGCATTAATAGCTTCATTATTAATGAAATGTCATTCAAATGCATTGTCAAAGTAAACCTTTCTCCTCACCAAAAAAAAAAAACCCAAACAACAACAAAAAAAACAAAAAACCACTATGCTATAGAGTACTTCTTAACATTTGAAGTGCATCTGAACCACTTGTAAAACTTTAAACAAATTAAAAAATGTATCTTTTTTTTAAACATATGATTCTCATTTATACCAAAACTGAGATACTTCATTTTGGAAAGTTTACAACAAAGGTGAAGTTCAACCAGTATGTATCATAGAGCTTTCTCGTTTTCATATGTCTGGTCAACCTAAGAATACATGATAAGGGGGAAAAGTTCAAAGATGAAATAAATGTTTAAAATGTGCTTTTGATAATATACTCTACTAAAAACATTTTTTTTTTTCTGCTGGAATAGATCATTCACATGCCTCAGTGCTGGGAAAAGAGGCACAGGCAATGCTGTTTGAGTTCAGAAGCAGACATTACAGTTAGCATACCTGAAAAGGCTTCACAGAGGAAGATGCTTTCAGCTGGGTTTTGAATGATAGATGAGGATAATATTAATACTTGTAGAGGATTCTGTAGTTTATAGAGCCCTCTTTTGTCATTTTATTAGTTGGTTCTCACAACTATCCAGTGGCATTAATAGGGTGCCAGAGAAATGTGGGGAAGTCTGTGGAAGATGAAACTAATCAAAGAGTTTAATTTCTGTGGGGTGGGGCTGAGTTTGCTAGAGGTCCTGATACCACACTGAAAGTTGAAACTTTAGCCCATAAATATACTGGAATTGTTAAAGGATTTCACATAAGAAAATAAATAGCCTGTTCCCTTTTGTAATGATGCTGAAATTTTTAAACCTCAGCAACTAAGTACATTATAATTTCATGAGGAGAGATAGAAATATAGATAGAACTTTTTGAAAGAAAATGAATTCTGTTTTTCAGCGGTGGATTTGAATTTGCTATATTTGGAAAATATAGGTAGGAATATCTAATCTAGAAAGAAGGACAGACAGAAATAAGAAATTTGGAATCAGTAAAGGATTCCAAGCTGGAAATGGATTTATAGGATACCAAAGTCAATGGAATACATCTGATCTCTTTCATTCTGAAAACATTCATTTTTAAGATCACTATATGCCAAGCCCTATGCTAACCCCAAAAGCATGTTAAAAAAAAAAAAATGAGATACTGCTCCTGTGATTTAGAAATTCAAAGTCAAGGAGTAGGAACATAGTTATAAAAAATATGTACGTGCTTTTTAGAAGTAAGTATAATTTATTCTCAATGGAAAGAATAGAGAATGTTTAAACCCTACCCCAGGGCAGGAGCCAGAATAAGAAAAACTTTCAAGGCAGAAAGAATGAGCAAGAAATGAGTAGGAATTTACTAGCTAGGTAAAGTGATGTGCAAAGTTAAAGGCTGCTTGTGGAACTGCTAAGAGTTGCTTAGCATATAAAGAACTAAGAGGACACAAGACTGGCAATGTAGTGTTGCTTCCTGTCATCTGTAATATACCATATGCAGGCAGTATGATACACACACACACACACTTTTAAAGACATACTATTATCTTTTTCTATTCAAACAAGCATTTAGATCATTCCAACTCACTAGAGCATTATTTATAGTTTGAATTAAGGTAGATAGACAACAAATTACCAACTTAAGGCTGATGCAGTTATCTTTGAGTCACCAGTAAATGTTTCAAAGCTTTAATACTTTTCAGATAACTTCCAGTAAGTTCATTATTCTGATACCTTATTAGATTTGGAAAGGTGATAACTGCCTTCTTCGTGTGGGTCACACTTCTCCCCTTATTTGGATAAATAATATTATTTAATAAGTAAGTAATATGATTTAGTACAGCTTTATGAAAGCATTTACATAAGCAGTTTTTTTAACATCAAAAATTGCTGTTTTTAGAATACATATAATTTAACCCTTCTGCCACAGAATGTGAAATTAGTACCTTAAAACAGGGGCCTAGATTTGTAAGAAACTTTTAATCACCATATGTTTATAAAGTATTTTGTATTTTAATCACCATAAGGTTAAGAAGCATTTTATATTATGGTTAGTAGGGCTTGTCAGACATAAAAATTCAATCCATTGTAAGCTAAAATGCTATCTTTTCCAGAGTATTCTCAAGTTAATGAAGACATATATTTTAAAAAGTTTAACAAGACTACCCACTGAGGAAATTGCACATTTGGAATATTGTATTATTCAGCTTTCATTTCAGAGTTATATTTTAGAAGGATACTAGCAAGTGTTAATAATGTCTTTACAAAGATATTTAGTAGTAATATTTTTCTTTTTATAGGTTGAAGAAGAAGGCTTACAAATTTGTGTTGAAATATGTGGTTGTGCTCTACAACTAGACCTTCATGATGATCCCAAAACTAAATGTCTAATTTATAAAACAATTGCACATTTTTTGCCAAATGATTTGGAGATCCTCAGGATTTGTGCACTCTCAATATTTTTTCTTGAGCGCTCCTTGGAAGCTTATCATACTGTTGAAGAGCTTTACAAACGTCCAGATGAAGAATATAATGAAGGCACAAGTAGTGTTCAAAATCGTGTTCGTTTTGAATTACTTCCTATTTTGAAAAAGGGATTATTTTTTGATCCTGAATTCTGGAACTTCATAATGATTAAGAAAAACTGTGTAGCGTTACTGAGTGATAAATCAGCAGTTAGCTTTCTAAATGAAAGTACACTGGAAAATTCTACAGGTAATGTAAAAAAGGCAGTAGAACAGCAAGGTTTAGCTGAAGGGCTTGACTCTTTTACAGATCAGAGCACTGGAGAGCTTGATCCTGATGAATTATCTGGAGTACAACTAAAAGGTCATATTAATGCAAAGAAAAACCTTACAGCTCTTAATGCTTCCAAAGTAGATCACAGTGTCCCAAGGCATCGGTGTATGTTATGTAACAAGGAATTTCTAGGTGGTCACATTGTAAGGCATGCCCAGGCTCATCAGAAAAAAGGCAGTTTTTCATGTGTGATATGTGGTAGAAAATTTAGAAACAGAGGACTTATGCAGAAACATTTAAAGAATCATGTTAAGAAAATACAGAGACAGCAAATTGCTTCAGCTCAACAGGAGGACCAGGAGAATCCTGCTTTGGAAGAAATAAAATGTTCTGATACTTTCATTTCATTTGAAAACGGGAATTCTGATAATAAGGATTTGGAAGTAGAGACCATTACTGCTTCCAGTGATGGAAACAAAGACATCATCCCTGCACATGTGGGTGAATTCACTGCAGTTCCTGTAAGTGAATCGGAAGATGTCATTGAAAGCATTATTGAAAATGGGAGGGCTGATACTTCTTTAAATAATGTGTCGGAGCCATTACCTATTTGTGTGGATGACTATGAGGAGGAAGAAGATGAAGAAGGTGATTATGAAGAAGATGATTACGATCTAAATCAAGAAACTTCAGTACTTCATAAAATCAATGGAACTGTGTGCCATCCCAAAGACATATATGCGACAGATCAAGAAGGAAACTTTAAGTGCCCTGCTCTTGGCTGTGTCAGGATATTTAAAAGAATTGGATTTCTAAATAAGCATGCAAGGACTGTACATCCAACTGATTTAAATGTGCGGCAAACAGTAATGAAGTGGAGCAAAGGAAAATGCAAATTTTGTCAAAGGCAATTTGAAGATTCTCAGCATTTTATAGATCACCTTAATAGACACAGCTATCCAAATGTGTACTTTTGTTTGCATTTTAATTGCAATGAGTCATTTAAGCTGCCATTCCAACTTGCTCAGCACACAAAAAGTCACAGGATATTTCAAGCTCAGTGTAGTTTTCCAGAATGCCATGAGCTTTTTGAAGATCTTCCTCTGCTCTATGAACATGAAGCTCAACACTATTTAAGTAAAACACCAGAATCATCTGCACAACCAAGTGAAGCAATTCTTTGGGATGTTCTTACAGACTCAAAATCTAATCATCAGGAAAAAGACTCATCTAGTAATGAGAAACAAACTCTTAGTCTGCCAGTTTCTACTAGCAAATCAAGGAAAGATTCTACAGAACCAAAGACATGTATAGAAAGTACAGAAAAGAAAACAGACCGTTTAATTCAGAATGGAAATGAACATTCTGATGACACTGTTTCTGATATAAGCTTGATAGACCAAAAGATGCCTAACATAGAGCCAAATTCTGAAAATAATTGTAGTATTAGTGATTTAGTCAATGGACACAGTGGAATAGAGCAAACACCTTTAGTTTCATCAAATCCTGCTTTGAAAATTGATACAAACAGAATCAGGACAGAAAACGGTTCCATTTTACCCAGTGTTGTACCACAAGAACACAGTACCCTGCCAGTATCTCAGGCACCTTCCAAACCAAATCTGACAAGTGAACATACTTCATATGGCTTAATTTTAACAAAGCCATATGTCAGACCATTGCCTCCCAGTTACCTTGATGAGCGGTACCTTAGTATGCCAAAACGCAGAAAATTTCTGACTGATAGGGTAGATGCCTGTTCTGATCAAGATAACGTTTGTAAAAAATCTGTGAAAAGATTAAGATGTGGCAAATGCCTGACCACCTACTGTAATGCAGAAGCACTTGAGGCTCACCTTGCACAAAAGAAATGTCAGACACTCTTTGGATTTGATTCAGATGATGAAAGTAAGTCTTCTATCTTCTCAGTAGGTATATCTGTAGAAATAGAAAATGCCATAGATCTTTATGAGGTTAAAAAAATTAAAATTTGTATAACACAGATAATAAAGCTCTACCCCATACATTATTTTCTTTAATCTATACAACCACCATGAGGTGATATTACTGTTCCTGTCTTATAGATTAAGCAATCGACATTCACAAGTTAAGTAATTTGCATAGGCACAGGCTTGTGAACTTAAGGAAGCCAGAACTTGAACACAGGTTTTTCCTGCTTTTAGATGATATTCTTTAACTGTATTTGAGGCTTTCCTTCATTCCAAGTTTCATATAATTAAAGGTCTAAAAACAAAGTAATTACGATGGAAATGTTTTTTATCTGCATGCCAGAATGTAAATCGAGTGAAGCTGAGCCTCTATTACTGAAACAAAAATATAAAAGAACCAGAAAATAATCAAAAAACAAAATTGAGCAAAAGAGGAGCTTGCCTTTTGACTAATATCAATGTTCTTTGAATGAATAAGGGTATAAATAAACAGGAAATTAACCTAAAAACATCTATAAAATTTGAATTAACAGACATGTTCTGTTTTACAGGTGCCTGATAAAAAATGTTTCAGAAAGATCTGTCGATCAAGCAGTAGTGTGCAAAAAGCACTACAAGAAAATGCATCATCAGTTTGCTATTTCCCTGATGGCCTTAATTTTAGAGCGGTCTTGGATTACTAAAGATAAAGACAAAGCACATTTTCTAGAATGAACTCACAAAGATGTGCTGGGTTAGACTCCAAAAGGGTTATTACAAAACTCCCAAAGTACCAGTTATCCAGAAAACCACATTTTTTAAAAAGTTGATGATGATTAATAGCAGCATGTTCAGTTTCACTTATGTGAAAAACATGTTCAGGCAACTAGTCAAAAAGAATAACCAGCTATGGCCTTACAGAAAGGGAAAAACTAACCTGTTATAAAAAAAAAAAATGGTGGGGATGGTTTACAATAAACAACTTAAAGTATTTTACAAATGGGATTTGTTTTCTTGTCATGCAGATTATATTCTCCTTTCTGGTCATGCTTTAAGGAACTCTGTTTGGTTTATTATTATTTAGAAACTGATAGATGAAAATAAAACTTGACTTATTACCATGTTAGCCATTAAAAGAGTGTAACTTTTTTCCAGATGATTAAGTCAAAGTTCAGTGAATGACATGCCAGCACTGAAAATTTAAAAACAAAAGAAAACAAAACAACAGTGCTTTGCTAATAAGCTCTTGACTTCCACTTTCTATATTTATAATATCAATGAGTTAGATTTAAAAGGCAGTATCAGTACAAAATGTATCATCAGGAACTCTGAGGAGAGATGGGAGAAATCTAAGACATTAAAGGCTATCTTAGTTGAAGGAAAACACTGAATTGCAAATTCCTCAATGTGAATAATGGTATAAGCACACTGGGATATTTCTATTTGTATATAGAGTAGTATTAGGACATTGCTTGATGATTCATAGTAAGGTCCTTTAGACATTAATATGAGTTATCTAAGTGCAGTCCTAAATAACTGGCTGTAAAAAAAAAAATATGCAGCTAAGAATCAGGTCAAGAATCCATTGGTTTTATTCCATTAGAAGAGTTAATTTTAAAATAAGCCATATTACTCGTGCTTTCTTATTTATTTCTGATGAATTTGGTCTGAATAGTAATTTTTATACATAAAAAAATATTTACACAAAAATTTGCACAGCAAGAACACAGTAAGATATAATGATGCATTTATTTTCTTTGATGACCAGTAATTTCCCTAAGGAAGATTTTAATTTAGGTCAATAAATTGTTAAAACAAAAAAAAATTTTTTAAATACCCTCTCAGATGTGTTCTACTTGTTCGTCTCTAAAAGAGGAAGCTCAAGACCTCCTTTTATCTAATAGTGTTTTAATTTATACCAAGGGTAAATGAACAAAAATGCAAAGGCAAATTCTTCAAAAATAGAGCTATTAATAATGTACTAATGTCAACCAAATATTTCAGTTATTCCAACTGATACATTCTTCTTCAAAGCATATAATTTCATCAGACCCTACTATTAATTTTGGATATTAAAGCTTCTTTAATGAAAATACACTAAGTGGGACTCCTCTTCTAGGGTAGCATCCAGACTTTATTAAATTAGGATTTCCAGGTCATGACAGATCCAGATATATTAAAATTTTTTCCAATTTTATTATTTATCATAGGCATTCACTACTATGCAATTGATAGTCATAAGTCTATTCCAGTCAAATCAGGTTTTTGTTTTGTTATGTAGCCTACATTAGGCTGTGGAATTTACATTTAAATAACAGAAGTAAACACAACTTGATCAGATTTTTAAATCCTTTAAGGTCAACTAACAAAATATTTTCCATACTTCCTAAAACTATAATACTTGAGTTCTATTTCAGTTCAGTCTAAAATACATCATGTAACAAAAAGTCTGTTTGGAAACTAGTTTATATGAACAGTGAAGTTACTCTGAAATATTTCTGCTTTGTACACTTTTCAGATGTTTAATATCACAGCTTAACATTTTATCACATTTTTAACTTTTATTTTTTATAAGTTGTAACTATTGACATAAATCCATGTCTGCAAATTACTCTTTTCATTCATTTTGCAGTTCATACCAAGATGTTTTAAACATACTTCACTTATTATTTTTTTGTCTTCTAGGTTTTATTTCTACTTTTGTGTTGCTAAGGGAAAACTGTTTCTGAGATCAAATTGGTTTATATATAACTAAATCAAGGAATGTTTTATAAAATCTATTTGACCACATTGTTCTAACCTCTATACGTATCAAATAACTGCTATTGAAAGAATGTGTATATGTTCTTATGTATGCCTTATAAAACATAAACTTAGATCATTTTGTTTTTATGGGGTGCATAAGCTTCCAACAGTTCTAATGTGAGATTCAGAAGACAAGAAAGCTTTCTTTTCTTCCCTCAAATTCTTTTCTTTTCTACTTCTATTTTGAGGATATGTTTGTCTTACATGGACCAAGTTTCAGTACTTTTTTGTATTTAAATAAAAACTTCCTTTGAAACATTAAATAGTAACTTTTTGCTATGTTTCAGTAAGGTCAAAAAAACAGCAAATCTTAAATTTTTGCTGCTCAAATATTATGGAGAAGATAGAAAAGGAGAACTTCCGTGGACAAGGACACTGGTACTTTGGGCTTTAGCCATATTCATTTTTTTAAACCACCAATTACATAATGAATAGATAACTTATAACACTGAACTTGTGATTGTTTTCAAATCACACTTGAAAGTTCAGCTGTACTCCTTTCATGTTTGGTTTAAACTGTAGTATGGACGAAAAACCTAAAAGGGATAATAGTGTTTATTTTTTAATTTATTTGGTACTGTAAAACACCTTTTCAGAATGACTAAATGCTGCATATGCATTTTGGAATTGTTAATATGTGAAAGATATTACAGATTCAGCAAGAAAGGAAATTTGTGCTTCCTTGTTGAATATTAAATTATTTTACTTTGCATTTTATAAGAGTACAAATTAAAACTGAGCCATTGAACTGCAATAAATCAACAATAGTGTCTCATTTCAAGAAATTTTTTGTATTGTACATAGATTTGTTCAATAAAACATTGTCCTTGTTGGTAATGAAGTGTTCAGTTTTATGTAGCACATTGCTTCAAAAGGAATTAGGCTTAAGGTATACATAGTAAATAAGAAATTTCTATTATGTCTCATATTCAATTACTGAATGAGTTTTAAAAACATAATATAAAAAATAAAACTAAAGGTTTATGCAAAGTATTTTTCGACATAATGTCCATATGCAGGAATTACAGGCTGATAGATTTCTGGTTACTAAAGTCATTTCAGGTAAATGATTTTGGTATTATATAGTAAGTACCCTCTGCAAACTTAGTAGGTGGAAGACAAATAACAGAACTCTCCAAAATGCAAGAAAGTGATGGACTGATCTACATTGGTAATTCTTCAGAGATGAAGAGCCTCTGATGGAATTTTAAAAGACTGTGAAGTCATTTTGAAATAAGATGTAAATTATGAAAATTATTTCCTATAAAAGCATTTCAGTGGGAAAAATGTTTAAGCTGATTAGTAATCTGTACCTAAAAGTGAGGTCCTTGGGCATGAGGGTTCCTACTCTTGGTTCATTGACAAAGGAAAACCCCCTACATTTTTTTTTGCTGTAACTTGCAACTTGAAAAAGTGGAGGCTGAAGTAGGAAGAGAATGTGTTACCAGCACTGCAAATAAAGAATAGATACTGTATTAAATACAGTGATTTGCACATACTACAATGTTATGCTTTGAAAAGCACTATGAGAAAGTTAATGAAGCATTCTAGAGTTGAAATCTAGTATTTGCCATCTATGATTTATGGTCATATGATCTTAGACAAATAAATGTATTAAGATATTTAGATAATGTTATTGGGGTTATCTAGACTTTCAATTTTTTTTTCTGAAATTTGAGGAATGCTGGGAAGCAAATATACTTTGAAGATAAATTAGATTGCTTTCACAGCATAATATAAGAACCATACTGATTTCAAAAATCATAAGAGGCCAGAAGTTTGGGCTGTTTATCAATATTTGAAATGGAGGTAATCCAATACTATATGGAATAAAAACAAAAAACAGGAGGGGTTCCTGCCTTATTTATGGGTGCTGCACACTGGAGAAGAAATGGTTTCTGTTTTACTCAATTACTGTGTACCAGCTTACTTTTATATGTATTGCCTCTAATTGTTAACCCAGAGGTATGAAGACTGCTTTTTAGACACCAAGGCTCAGAAAGGTTAAATAATTTGACTAATCACACAGCCAATAAATGGAAAGGTGAGACTGAAAAATCAGACTTTTTCCTCCCAAAACCACAATGCCACACAGATTCCATTCTGCCACGTGGTTTTCCTTATAAAAGTAGAGCATGAGTGGATCTAATATATCCAAATGGCGAGAGGTAGACTTGCCTGAGGATGTGATTTCAGAGACAAAAGATGAAGTCTGTAAGGACATGGCTGGTTGATTTTCATTTTCTTCTACTGGCAGTGATTCTTAACAGTGTGATCCGTGGAACAGGAGAGTAAGCATCACCTAAGAATTTTTTAGAAATATTAAATTTCTGATAAGGTGGGGGACCAGTCTGTCATTTAACAAATTCTCCAGGTGATTTTGATAGAGTTTGAAAGCCGCAGATCTAAAGCAATGAGGTTCTTCATATTTCCCTAGAAGGTAAACTATTAAATTCATAGAGCCCTCTTAGAAACTCAATTTCCAGGACATTTTAAAAAGTCCCCTTTTCAGAGGTATTTAAAATAAATATGTTGAATGAATGGGTATTTTAACAGGGCAAATACCCCCAAGTCACTCTAATCCAGAGAACTTTTTCTCAAAAAGTGTTCAGTAATTGAAACTACTAGAGTGCAATTTAATTAAAACAGCTCAAAGAAGTGTGGTGATCAGTTGTAGTCAAATTGTAGAATGCATCCCACTGAGCTCAGACTTCCTCACCGGTTAAAAGGGGAGAGCCATTCTTGCAAGGTTAAGAATTAAATCCATGAGGGGCCTGATGCTGAGCCCTTTCTGTCATGATTTTACTAAATTTCTCTTCATGTTATGGCTCCTGTACTATCCTTGGCTCCAGCCAAAAATAGCCTCGCAGTTTTATCCCATGCATTTTTCACTACTGCTCTCTTTTACCTGTAATTCTTTTTCTGCCCCACTCCTCATTCTTTGCTTAATCTTTCTGGGCATCACCACACTCTCCAGAAAGCCTAATCTCTCTCGATAATTCCTGATTTCTCTATTGAAACCTATTTCCCCCAGTCTTTCTTCTCTCAGTAAATATCAACTCCAGTTGCTCAAACCAAAGCCTTGCCATAATCCCTAACTTGTCACATCCTCCACTCTCACCTAGGCTACTGTATTAGTCTTCTAGTTGGGTTCTCTGCCCTCTGGCAGTCTGTTGTGAACACCAGCAACTAAAATGATCCAGTTTGAAACAAGTCAGATCATGCTATTTCTCAGTTTAAAATCCTCCAATGGCCTTAATTCACTCGTTTATTCAAATATTTTATTGCATGTTTACTATGAGCCAGGCTTTGTAATAGGCAATGAAAAAAGAAGAAGATAAAAACCCCTGGCTCACAGAATTTGTATTCTACCAGGGGGCCAAAAACACAGTATAAATGCTAAAGAGAAAAATTAAGTGGGTAGAGAAGATATCAGTAAGTTAGTTTAACCATGTTTTGAAAACTTATTTTAAAGACTGTATTTACAGTGTATTTTGTTACTGGTATTTAGCTGTGATATTAATAAAAAAGTTAAACTTGCTCACCTGGATCTGCAGATGTGTACATTTCGCCTATTAACTGGCAATAATCTAATTAAATGTTAAATTTAAAATATAGCTAAAACAATCGAAGGAGACAGAACCAAGTGACAATGTGTCTTAAGTTCCCCTCTCATGAATGTGGCTGGCTGTCATACTAGTTAGCAGTAATAACAAGAGCTAATATATACTGGTCTCTTCCCTGGCACCAGGCACAGTTCTTCGCCCGCCCCCCTACGCAGCAACAACGATGAAGTAGGTATCTCTACTAGATCCACTTCCAGACAGAAAACTGAGGGACCAAAGAGCTTGCTTACAGTCACAGTAAATGACGGAATAAAACCCTGGCAGTCTGACGTTCAGTGTTCCCAACCTTACACTAAAGTCAAGCCCCCGAGGATCAGAAGGGAAGCCACAGACGAGCCCAGCATTTTGGAAAGTCAGCTGGAAGGCAGGCAGGAGTGGCAAATGACAGATGACGTTTCCCTTAAATCTTCCAAGTATAATGTTTTTCAAAACAAATTATTTTAACACAGAACTATGTAATTTTACAATATGAAACTATAGGTGCACCCAACTCAGAAGTGGCCGCGGAGAACTTTCAAGCGCTCCGAGGGGCTGGGCCTGCGGGAGGGGAGGAGCCGCCTTCACTGGGCGGCCCAGCGGAATGACGGGAGTTCGCCGTGCGCGGGGCCGCCGTTCGCTTTCCACGCACCTGCGTAGCTCTGCCAGGCGCTCTTCTGGAGGAGGGACTCTTGAAGAGCTCAGATTCGTTTTCCTTTGTGGAAGGTCAATGTCCCTGGTGTAAACGCGGTGCTTCCTTAAAGTGAAGTCCCTGGGAATGCACTTAGTCCCAGCCAGCCCGGAACTACAGGTTGGAGCACGGCGTTTCCTGATCGCCCTCACTGACGATCACTTCCGCCCACGGGCCTGGAATACCCGTAGGCCCTTTGGCGGCGAACTGAAGGAAAGACACTTCCGGTATCTGTTGCCTAGGCGCTGGCCCGGTGGGCCTGAGGGAAGCGACGTTATTGGCGTCGTCTTCCCCACCCCCATCTTCCTGGGGGTCGAGATGTCTGGGCTTAGTCATGCAGAGATGGAGGGCTGTCGTAACCTGCTCGGCCTGCTGAACAACGACGAAATCCTGGCCCTATGTGACACCATCACCAACCGCCTAGTGCAGCCTGAAGACCGCCAAGGTAAGGGTAGACCCTGCTCCCCGAGGGCGGCCGGCCCTTCCCACGCCTCCCCGGTCCCTAGCTTGCGGGAACGTCTGAGTGCAGGTCCTCCCAGGCCTTGCCTGCAGCCCGCCCAGGCCTTGCCTGCAGCCCGCCCAGGCCTTGCCTGCAGCCCTCCCGGGATCGCGCTGGTGCGGAACCTTAGGGGAATCAAGGCCACCGCACTGCTCTGTGTCTTTGGAACCACGGTGCAGCCTGGGGTGGTCCCGCCGCGCCTAGGCCTTGGGGGAAGTGGAGGCTGAAAACGACGCAGCTTCCAGGTTTTAATCATTAAATGTTATGGGGCAAATGCTGCTTGTTTCGAGAATTCAAAGTTCGTGAATAGTGATTTTTTTTTTTTTTGTAAAGATTTCAGTTGAGTCACGGTGTTTCCTTTTTCAGTTTCGTTTAGGAGTGTCAGCTGTTGCTCATTTTTTTCTTCGTGCTTGGGAGAAGATACCATAAACACTTTGTATCAGTCTGCTACGTAAAATCACTGTTGTTGTAAAAGAGCAGATAGTTTGAAGCCATGTCTCCTTTTGGATCCAGTTTTTTCTGAGATAATTCTGTGAACTAGGACTGAATTACTTTCAGAGCCAAATAAACATTTCAGTAGAGTAGGTTTGGTTTCATGGATTAACCCATATAAAAATTCAATGAGTAGTTTAAGTAATTGAATCATCTTGTATATTACCTAGCTAGTTTTATTTTAAATTTGCTGAGTTTTACTTTAAAATGTGAAAATTTCCGACTCATACTAGCGTATGACTTAAGTATCTACAAAAGACTCCGCCTTTTAAAACTTTTTCTGCTTTTAAGTCGCTTTTACATTTTCACCATTTAATAAGGTCATTCATTTGAAAGTGAACTATGAACATGAAACGAATAAATTTTTAATAACTCAGACCGAAAATAATTTTAGGCTTAAAGTAGTTCTTTAGCACTTACATAATCACCTTCTAATAATTTAGTGAATGTGAATTTAAAATCATAGTCTATAAAAATGCTGCATTTAATTGATGGTGGTTCTAAAAGCAAACAAGAAGAAACGAAACTACCCAGTACAAAAATGTTAAATGATTTGAAGTTATTTTTCAGAGAGGAAAAAAATAAGCACATGAAAAGATAGCTCTTTAGAAAGCAGTGAAATGAAAACCAAAAATATAGTGTCTTTTATATATACCAAAGCGGGCAAAAACATCTAAATTTCAGGTGTTGTTGCTTTTGTGAAGTCAGTCTTTGACCATTACTGGGGAGTGTAAATTAGAACTACTACTTTGGAAAACAAGTTTGATATTTATCTTCCAGAATGGGAAGACTGCCTACCCGAGCTTATCAGACTTGAATATGCCTATAAATCTCTCAGGATCTTGTTAAAATGCAGTCTGATTGAGTAGTTTTGGAGTGGGCCCAGAAGTTCCACATTTCTAACAAGCTCCAGGTGATACTCATGTTACTCCACCCCTCTGTGCTGGGAGACAGATATGGAAATGTTCAAAAGTAACAGTGTTTGCAATTGGATACACATGATAAGTCTAACAAAAGGATACCTTGGGGTATAGTCATATACCTGTGGTACAGCACTGAAAATGAATTAACTACAGCTGTGTCTGTCCACATAATTAATCTCAAACATTAAGCTAATTACAAAAGACTATTGATGGATTAGATTTATAGACTAGTTTGAAAAACACTGTATTGTGTAGAGATATAGTTATGCTGTACAAGTATAAAAAAATTGAGGGAGCGATAAACACCATTTAGGGTAGCAGCTTCATGGGAGGTGAGTGAGGAGATAGGTAATAGCACTAGGTAGGGAGAGGTAAAAACAAAGGCTTCAGAATTCCTGTTGTGGCGCAGCGGAAACGAATCTGACTAGGAACCATGAGGTTGCAGGTTCAATCCCTGGCCTCACTCAGTTGGTTAAGGATCCAGTGTAACTGTGAGCTGTGGTGTAGGTTGGAGACACGGCTCAGATCTGGCATTGCTGTGGCTGTAGTATAGGCTGACGGCAACAGCTGCGATTAGACCCCTAGCCTGGAAACCTCCCTATGCCACAGGTGTGGCCCTAAAAAAAAAAAAGATAAATAATAAAGGCCTCAGAGATACTAGTAATTCCTATGTCTTAAGTTATGTGGTGTGTACATAGGAGTTCATTTTATTGCCATCCTGTATACCTTATATGTTAAACAATAATCTTTAGTCTGTTGTTTAAAATAAATTCTTTAAAAATGAGAGAATACAAATTTTGCTTTTGCCACTTCTTAGAAGTATTTACATAATGTATTCTTGACTTTCAATATCTGTAGAGTGAGAAGATTGAACTGAAAGGTCTTGCACACTTTTTGCACCTTAAAGTTATCTATTGTAATTTTACTTATTTATAAGGATTAAAAATAAATTTGGGTCCACTGACCTACTGGACTTCCTCTTATTCAAATTTTCTCTTAAAATACAACCACTCTTTTTTTTAAAAGGAAGTGCTTACATTTACAATCTCTTGAGAGAAGTGAAAGGAAGGAGGAAGTTTAGATACAGAAATTTACAAAAGTTACAGCATAAAGAAATTTTTTTAAAACCTCAAACCTGACAATCTACTTCTCGGCTTTTTAAAGTGATAACCATCTCATACAAAAGCTTATGTCATGACAAGAATTTATAAATATTATTTGATAGAGTTTCTGCTGACCATGAACAAATTTACAAGTGATTCATGATTTTCTATTAATCTTTACAATTTTCTTCTAGATGCCATTCGTGCAATATTAGTGTACAGTCAAAGTGTAGAAGAACTTTTGAAACGTAAAAAAGTCCACCGTGAAGTCATATTTAAATACTTGGCAACACAAGGGGTTATTATACCTCCAGCTACAGAAAAACACAATCTTATTCAGCATGCAAAGGATTACTGGAAAAAACAATTACACTGGAAATTGAAGGAAACACCAGAGCCAGTTAAGACAGAGGACGTTAGACTCTTTGAACAGGTAAAATAGATCTTATGGTCATATCCTAAACCGTAGTTCTGAGTAAAAATCTCTAGATAAACCTAGATTGTGGTGAAATGGTTGTTTTATTTTTTGTAATTCTAGCTTTACTTTATATCTTTTGCATCCTAAAGAGCAGTTAAGCATCTGAGATCAATTATATTTAATATTTAGTAATGTTTATATAATATTCTATTGATATGTGAGAAAAAATGGGAGTTCCCGTAGTGGCGCAGTGGTTAATGAATCCGACTAGGAACCATGAGGTTGTGGGTTCAATCCCTGGCCTTGCTCAGTGGGTTAAGGATCCGGCGTTGCCATGATCTGTGGTGTAGGTCACAGATGAGGCTCGGATCTCACGTTGCTGTGTCTGCAGCGCAGGCCAGTGGCTACAGCTCCAATTGGACCCCTAGCCTGAGAACCTCCATGTGCTGCGGGAGCGGCCCTAGAAAAAGGCAAAAAGACCAAAAAAAAAAATGTTTTATATCTCTTTAGCAAATGAGGACTATTAATTTTTAAAGAGCGGATAAACTATAGGATCTACTGAATTTTAATTTACCCCGTGGTTCTCTCATTTTTTTCCCCCACTTTAAAAAAATACTATTGTAAGTCCTTTCTCATTTTGAAGATTTTCTTTGGTATTAAGCGGCAAAAATTTCATGAAAGAAACGTAGATTTATTTATTTTTTAAATTTTTTAGCTAGAAAAAAATCTTATTTTAGTAATTTTCTCCATTTGATATTGGCTGTTCCTGTTTCTTTGGTGTATCTCCACTGTACATTTTAGATATTGTGTAAATATTTAAATATCAATTGAATCTTCAGGTAATTTGCAGTTTTTAATTAAACTACATACCTCTTTGAATTAATGGGCTTTTACAGTGAGAGATGCTTATCATCACATTAGGAAAAGGTCTTCCAAGGGCTTCCTTAAGGTACTGAAAAGAATGTTGACTTTGAAATCATATAGATATGACTTCAAATTAGAGTCTGCTGTATACTGGGTGTAAATGAACAGGTAAGGACCTGAACCTTGTTTTCTTTATAAAATGGGCATAACAGGAGTTCCCGGCGTGGCGCAGTGGTTAACAAATCCAATTAGGAACCACGAGATTGTGGGCTCGATCTCTGGCCTTGCTCAGTGGGTTAAGGATCCGGCATTGCCGTGAGCTGTGGTGTAGGTCGCAGATGCGGCTCGGATCCTGAGGTTGCTCTGGCTGTGGCATAGGCCAGTGGCTACAGCTCCGATTAGACCCCTAGCCTGGTAATCTCCATATGCCACAGGAGTGGCCCTAGAAAAGGCAAAAAGGCAAAAAAAAAAAAGGCATATCAGGAATAATTCTGTCATAAGGCTTATGAAGATAAATGGAACTAGTACCGAAATGCCATGTACTGTGCCCAGTAAATACAGTACCTTTGGTCTAAATGAGGTACTGTGCTCTGGAATACACAATTGAACATAAAATCTAACCTATCAGGTATATTTTTGTAATTATTTCCTTTGGAAAAAATAGTATAAAATTAATCCTAATTCTAGAAAATACCCTGTTTCATTCATTAGAAGTTCTCTGTTTAAAGACTTACTAATTAATTAATCCACAAAGTGTATCCACAGTTAAAGAAAATGCTATGTAAATCATTATTATTGACTCTTTCTTCATGCTGATATTTCAAGAGACTTTGTTGAACCTTAATTTCTTAGCAGAATTTTCAGAAGTTTAAGCTAAGAAATTCTAAAATGATTTTTCCCCTTTTTGAGAAAAAGTTTACTGGGCATGATGGATTTATATTTTATTTATCTGTTTTTTGTGTGTCTTTTTAGGGCTCCACCCACAGCATGTGGAAGTTCCCAGGCTAGGAGTTGAATCGGTGCTGCATCTGTGGCCTGCACCATAGCACAGCAATGCCAGATCCATCAGAGCCGTGTCTTCGACCTACACCACAGCTCACAGCATATTTTATTTATCTTAATCAGCAGGAAAAAGAAGATAAAAAAGCTGAAAAGATTGATTTTCGTCGATTAGGTGAAGAATTCTGTCACTGGTTCTTTGAACTTCTTAATTCTCAGAATCCTTTTCTGGGACCACCTCAAGATGAATGGGGGCCACAGCACTTCTGGCATGATGTCAAGCTTAGGTTTTATTATAACACATCTGAACAAAATGTGATAGACTACCATGGAGCAGAAATTGTGAGCCTTCGTTTGCTGTCACTAGTGAAAGAAGAATATCTTTTTCTCAGTCCCAACCTAGATTCCCATGGACTGAAATGTGCTTCTTCTCCCCATGGTCTAGTTATGGTTGGAGTTGCTGGGACTGTCCACCGAGGGAACACTTGTTTGGGCATTTTTGAACAAATTTTTGGACTCATCCGCTGCCCTTTTGTGGAGAATACTTGGAAAATCAAATTTATCAACCTGAGAATTATTGGAGAGAGTTCCCTTGCTCCTGGAACATTAACGAAACCAGCTATTACACTTGAACCAAGCGATCTAGAAGCCTTTTATGATATAAACAGTTTATGTGGTCCAGTGAAGTACGACTTGTAAGGCAGGCATTGGATAGTGGGACTGGAGACCAAGCTTTATCTAGTGGAAATGAGGCAGTGTTGAACAAAAGAAAACTAATTTTACCCAGCCCTTAAAGCATTGAGTACTGTATGTCAGTCTGAAAAATCTATACAGAAATTCTTCCAAATACTACATCAGTAATGTCTAAGTGATTTCAGATTCGGGGATTGACATATTTTAGTTGAAATGTCTTTATTGACAACAGGCCAACATATTTTGTGAATACTTGCCTCTTTCTACCTGAGCTGCAGCAAATGTTTGAAAGTTTCATCCAATTTGTCAAATAAATCCTACTTTAGATGTTATAACTACGGTGTGCCTTAGAAACCAGTTAATATTTTCCTTGTACTTACTGGATATTCTCCTAATATCTGTACTTTTCATGTGGGGGAAAAAATTGTGTTCAAGGCTTCCCCTTTTAAGTTTCTCTTAGTTACTCTTACCTAAATCTGGATAATTTGACAAATGCATCTTACAACATTATTGCTTAAGAAGTAATACATATTTTAGAGATGTTTAATGTAAACTCACTTCTCATTTTAGAAACCTTGAATGACATAAAAAAGTCCAGTGATTTAGTTGGTGGAGCAAAATTTAACTTGCCTTTTTAAATATTAGAAGAACATTTTTCAAAATTATCTATTGTTGTCCAGGCTAAATATTTTAACAATCTGCAACATTTTCTGAAATATTTTGGGCAATGATAACATGCTATTCTCAAAAAGCAGAACTTTTTCTTATCTAAGGCTTCAGCTAACAGTTTTATAAAGCATTTTATTATACACCATAAAGAAAACATACTGTTGACATTTTTTAAAGTTCCTAACTTAAATTACTTTTTTTTTTCCTCTTGAATGACATTGGAGAAAGGGACCCCCCAAAAAAAACCATACCAAGATATACTCTAACATCATAAAGTTATTAGAATTTTTTCACCTCTAATTTGTTTTACTAGATTTGAGTCACAAAGTTAAATTGCCAGATTACACAGTTGCTTTCAAGTTTAAATTCCTCATCACCCAGCACCTACTTGCTGAATCTGAATTTAGTTAGGAATTTCAATTACAAAAATGCCTTTTGGAAAAAAATTCAGCTGGGAAATGTGATGAGGTATTGTGCATATTAATTTTTTAATTTTAATTCTGTTCGTGATCATCTAGGGTAACAGAACATTTTGGAGGTGGGAGGAAAAATTTCATTTGGGGTTTTTTTTTTAAATGCCATGCCTCTAATGAGCAGTACAAGTTGATATGTCTTAAAATAAGAACTTAATAAAGAAGGGAAATCCCTTTTGTCTGTTGTAAGAATTGTGTATTGTTTAGATTTAAACCCAAGTTATCTTTTTCTTTAAGCTTGAAATATTATCATAACATGCAGTTGATAAATATCCTAAGGAAAGGATGAAATATAAAACTATTCTCATCTGTTTTCTTTGTGCTATTGATGTCAAATACTGCAGAAATAATAGTGAAGATGCTCAGTATGGGCAGAAATTGCCTATAGATATCTTCAGTATTGAAATTTTGAACGTGTAACACTCAAGTAAGGCCGCATGTTCTTTTAATCATCCTTAAAAATTTGAAGTCTTTCTGATAGACTAAATGAGGTTAAAAGCTGTATTTTATTTCCTTTGAGTCCCCACAGCTGGGTACACAGTACGAACTAATGTCTTGAATGGGTGAATGAATGAGCAAAAGAAGCTTACATACTGTATAAGAGACTTTTTTGCATATGGATTTTCTTTGGTTCTGGTCATTAGTGATTTTTTTTGGGGGGGGGTCATAGCATCTGTTTGAATTTAATATACAGATATATAAACTCATAGGCCCCAAACTAAGATTAGGATAAAATTTAACTTTCCACTAAAATTTTCTGACATTCAAAAGTCAAAGGTCAGAGAAGGATATACTGGAAGACCCTAAGATACAATAAATCCTTACAGGGGAAGTGTATACTTCCTATTCAGAGAGAAGACCTAGCGGAATTGGGAATTGTTTACGAAGCTTAAAGTTTGGTCGGGTCTTGAGAAGGTCCGAAAGCACAATGCAGATTGAACACTACTTTTACTACCACCCACTGCTTGGTTTATGTTAGGGAATGGCAGGGAATGCAGCTGTGGCTCTTATTTCCTTACACTCAGCTGGTATTTGTGAAGTTTGTGGAGTCAAGTAATAAAGAATACACATAATTCATTGTAATTGGATGGTCAAACTAGGGGACATCTGGGCTTAAAATTAATAGTTGGATTGTGGGATGTTTTACTAGTATCTAGAATACCACAAAACATTTAATGGTTTTTAACTAAAATATCAAATAGGAAAAAAGCCATCTCTAATTTATTAAATAAATTTGAAACAATAGGAAAATGTTCTTGGGTTTTCAGAAAGGAAACATTTTATGCTAAAGGAAAGCCAGTTAGCTAATTACAGTAAGCAATTGTAACAGCACCAGAAAAAGATTTAAAGAATAGTGGTTTAATTAAATTTAAAAAGGTAATCAGAAACATTGTGTTTTAACAAAATGGCTCTTAGGGCTTAAAAGATCATAAAATTGAACGAAAACCCTATCTTAACACTTTTTTCAGCATCTGTTTTCACAAATGTAAGTGCCCTTTTCTCCACCCTTTTTTTCCTTGGTGAAAGTTCCCAAGTCAAGGATTGAACCAGAGCCACAGCAGTGACAATACCAAGTCCTTAACCCACTGGGCTACCAGGGAACACTTGTTCACTGTATTTTAATTTGGGCTGTAGGGGATGGTCATTGACCTTTTGAAAAATGAGAGCTGTGTTCTTTTTGCATATAGTATTAGGATTTTTGTATATTTCATTCATGGACTTCCCTGAAGCACATCTGTGAGTCCTATAGGGATCCTCATACTCCATATTCAAATCCTGCCTTAATCATTTTATTTCTCCCAGACTATTATTCTACTGTATTAAAAATTAAAATTATTTTTTAACACAGTGTCCTTGCAAGAGTCCTTAAGCTAGATAGAGGGCTGAATCTTAATGAAAGAATATTCTCTAGCAAATTTGTTAGTTTATGATAGTTAACTTGTGTATTTTATTTTTCAGTAGATTCTAGATAACAAGAAAAAAACCTGAAATACTGTCAAGTGAAATGAAATATTCAGAATTCACTTTTTTTGACAAGTTTAATGAACATACTTTGAAGAAAGTGATAAAAATGAAAAAAAATAATGTTCTCAAGATCTTTACAAAACTTTATCCTAAGAAGATGTTTATTTGATAATGATTGTATATTGCTAATTCTGATGAAAGATTTGAAAAAAACAAGCATTTCTTCTGCTGGTTCTATATTTGTGATCACTTACCTACACCCCTCCCCAACCCTATTTTTTAACCTTTGTATATAGCCAATTTGAATGCAGGTAGCACAGCTGCAGTGCTGGGAAACACAACTTTCTGGATCTGGGTTCTCTTCAAGTTTATATGCATATTATTTTTTGAGCACCTACAATCTGGAAGTCACCAAACCAAGCGCAAGATAAAATACATCAATAGGTTATTTACTTAAACTTCTCACCTTGAATTCAGATCTCAGTGTCTGGTTTAGAAATCTTAAAGTGAGAACCAGATTAGGCCCTTTGCTAGAGTTGGAAGGAAAATATTCCAGAACTGTATCAGAGAGCATTAAAAATCCTTTCAACCTTGTTTTTTCTAGTTTGAACCTTTCTTAGTCTTTCATTTAAGAGTTAATAATAGAATTGTGATTTTGAGTTATGATGGGCCCCAAAATATTAACTTGGAAACTCCACAATTACTTGTATTAGTCATGAAATGTTAATAGAATTACTGGCCTAATCTCATTTACCTTTTCAGTGAGTCATTTAATGAGGGTTCTTTTTTTTTTTTTTTTTTGTAATGAGGGTTCTTTTGTTAGTAGTTTTCATCTTCAGTTTTTAGATACCCTAGTTGTCAAGTATGAAATTAGTTATATTTGAATTAATGAATTTAAGGATTGACGGGATCTCCTGCCCACTGCCAGCTGTTACTTATCTGATGTGATGTTTTCTGAACAACAACAACAAAAACTTAGAAAAGCCTTTGCAAGCATTTAGTTTCATAAACTTTGCTTTTCCATCCCTTCTATCTTTAACTATAGGAATAATTAGTATCAATTGTTCTAAAATTGTTACATGTTCTAAAATTGTTACATGTAATATATTTTTGCTTACCTAGATGGTGAATTCCTAGAACTGGTGATTCTTACTATTTCACAACCTTTTCCCCCCATGCCTTGCATAGGATAAATAATAGCTAAATTTGGAGAGCTTTTATGGCAGTTACTTTTTGGCACATGATGCATGTATTCATTCAGTCCTATTCATAGGTAAATGTGGCAGATGCCATTCATAATTCTTCCCAAGCTTTCAGAGCTACTGGTAGAGCCCAGGTTTTAGAGTCTGAGAGCCATGTGGTAACTGGTACATTGTATTGCCTCTTATATACAGTAGATTTTTGAGGAATTCTTTTTGAGTAGTTGTCATTTGCTAGTGCATATTTTCAAAGGAAAGGTGCCCTTAATTTGAGTTGTTTATCTCGAGTTAAGTGGGAATGTTAATACATTCTGTATCTCCTTATACATCTTAAAGTGGCTTACTTAGTAATTTAAGACTACTTGAAGACAGACAATATTCCTGATGAGAAAAAATAAATTGAATAATTGGGAAAGAAAATATGTGCAATTTACATCAAATCTCTTCAACTCACTATGTCACCACAATCTCTATTCCTCTTTCCTTCCTGTTTGTGACTTTCAGCCTCAAAAATAGTCTTTGTTTTACACAGTTTCTTGTCATGTCTAGATGCAGCGTATTTCCGGTACTGTTTTCTATTTCAATGCTGTGATTAGACCCTCTCTACCTACACCTTGACTTACATAATTTCCTATTTTTTGCTTTAATATTTCCTACATATCCATGACATCCATTTTCTTTAGGTACAGCTTTCATCATATCTTCCATGTTCCTCTCAGTGCTGTTATGTTACCTCCAAAAATAAAATCCAAATTTCATAATTTTTTTTAATCACTCTCTAGCTTTGATTCCATTCTTTTTCATACGTGGTTTGGTCCAGCTGACATCTACCGCTAGGTAGTCTTTGTATTTATCCTGTGCTTATTCAGCCCTCTGCTTTTATTGGCAAGGACCCACAATTTTAGAATTTCATTTTTTTGTTTTGCAGACAGACTAATACTATAGAAAGAAAAGGACCTTGATTGAAATGGAGTTTAAAAACTGGAAATTTCTTCAATACGTCAAGCTTTTTTTTTTTGCTTAAGAGTTTTGTAGACATTGTCTAGGATAATCTTCCCCCAGCTTTATCGTGGCTGCTTCGTTTTCACCTTTGAAGAGTTGGCTTAAATGTTTTCTCCTTTCTAAGTGGACCCTCTTGTTAAATTACCAAAACACCTTGTTTGTTTCAGTTTTTAGCACTTTAGATGTTCTTGTTAACTGATTTTCCTTGCTATATTTTAAGCCGAGAGTGGGGATTTAACTGTTTTAATTTCCTTGTATTTCCATTGCTTTGCACAAAGACTAGGTATTCAGTTATTAAAAATATAAGTAAGGGCACCATACCAGTTTATATTCAGAGCCTCATATATATTTCTGGTCCTTTGACTATCTGCCAAAGATAATGCCTAGCATATATATTAGGTACCAAGAAATATTTGTTGAATGAATAAGGCCAAACTTATCTTCTTGAATAATGATATCTGAACTCAAATTAACAACACTCTTTGATAAATGGAATTACTAAAGTCTTATGCTTTTGTAAAAGATAACTGAGGTCCTAGAAGTTAAATAATGTGCTGAAGTGCACATAGTTTTGTTGTAGAGATTTTTTTCCTCTGGCTTTTATTTTTTAAACTACAAAGCCTATGTTTTTTCTTAGCACTTTATTTCTAGTCTGACTACTCCTACTTCCTTTATGTTGAAAGAATTTAAACTGTAATCCACAATTTCTTCACAAGTAAAAATGAAGCAGGTGATTTCTAAGGTCTGCTACAATTCTGAAGTTACTTGATCTTGTGATTGTATGCCTTCTGAGCAACTTCAAAGATGTTACTTTTTTTTTTTTGTCTTTTCCAGGGCTGCACTGGTGGCATATGGAGGTTCCCAGGCTAGGGGTCTAATCAGAGCTGTTACTGCTGGCCTACGCCAGACCTGAGCTGTGTCTGGGACCTACACCACAGCTCACAGCAACGCCGGATCCTTAACCCACTAAGGTCAGGGATTGAACCCGAAACCTCATGGATCCTAGTCGGATTCATTAACCACTGAGCCACAAAGGGAACACCAAAGATGTTGCTTTTAAATGAACTTGTAGTTCATTGTTAAGGATATTATTATTTTGTTTCCTCATAATTCATATTCATTGAAAAATACACTTCTTATTCTTTGTTTTTTCCAGACACTTGAAAGGATGAGTGTAGTGTGTGTGTGTATCTATTTACAGAGGAAATAAAAGATAAAGGGGAAAAATGTATGAAGCCTTTAAAATACTCCTACCTTTTTTTTTTTCCTCGTCTTTTTAGGGCCACACCCATGGCATATGGAAGTTCCCAGGCTGGGGTCCATTTGGAGCTGTAGCTACTGGCCTGTGCCACAGCCGTAGCAATACCAGATCTGAGCTGCCTCTGTGACCTACACACAGCTCACAGCAAAGCCAGATCCTCAACCCACTGAGGGAGGCCAGGGATTGAACCCACATCCCCATGGATACTAGTCCCTCATGGTTAGTAGTCAGGTTCATTACTGCTGAGCCATGATGGGACTCCCAAAATACTGTTCTACTTTCTAATCACTAGAAATGCTTCAGTTGTTTTTAAAATTACTGCTCTGTAAAACTTTATAGCTTTGTTGCATATGGTTAAAATATATTTCCATATTTTAATCAAGAAAAGAATTTGACAGAAGGCAAAATTATACACTACTAGTAATCCCTAGTAAAAATAAAGGTATTAATCAAATAATGATTATTCCCTCCAAGAGATTGAGTAATAGGAGTTGGCAAATATTTAAGAGTGACACTGGAGATAAGTGGCAGATTTGTGATAGAATTTTTCTGTAGAAAGAATGGCCCTCAATAGATACGGCGTTTAAGGTCATTGAAAGTTATTCCAGGAAGTGTAATGGAGAACCTTTGTTTAGTAGACAGGAGGTTTTGCTGTAATGACTGCACTGATTGGAGAAGTACAGCTTTGTGATAAAGTTTAGAGTGCAGAAACAAGGTAATGATAAAAAATTTACGCATGTCAGGGGCTTTAATGTTCAAACTACTAACAAAGCAATCATCAAATCGTTGAACATAAATTGCTAGGGATTAAGAAATTGTAGAATAAGCCATTATTTTCATCCTAAGAGCAACCTTATATTAGAGCAAGAGTTTAGGTAGGACTGAAAGTGATTTACATAACAATGTTTTTAAATATTCTTTGAATTTGGTAGACATTTATTGAGCACTTAGTATGTACCAGGTATTTTAACAGAAGATTCTTGGTACATAAAATAGCTTACTGTTTCTAGTTTATGTATTTTTTCTCACTTTAATTTGTATAAAATAATGTTTACTGTTTAATAAAGAATTTTTTTAGAAAGTGCTTCTCTGTGTTCTCTCATTAACGCCCTCTTAATACTATAACCATTGCCATCTTTTGGTGCTTAATCTGAATTATAGATAGAAGTCCTAACCTTTAGATTAGAGCAGTGTTGCGAAAAGAATGAAAACTGGAGTTCCCGTCGTGGCACAGTGGTTAATAAATCTGACTAGGAACCATGAGGTTTCGGGTTCCATCCCTGGCCTTGCTCAGTGGGTTAAGGATCCGGCGTTGCCGTGATCTGTGGTGTAGGTTGCAGATGCAGCTTGGATCCTGTGTTGCTATGGCTCTGGTGTAGGCCAGTGGCTACAGCTCCGATAAGACCCCTACCCTGGGAACCTCCATGTGCCTTGGGTGCGGCCCTAGAAAAGACAAAAAGACCAAAAAAAAAAAAAAAAAGAACGAAAACCCCAGTAAATAGTTTCACAGTTCAGAAGAAAAAAGCACACTCATTTTTTCATGTAATTCACATGTTTTACAAATTTTAAATGTAAGATGTTGTTTCATAAAAATCTCATTGTTTTTAACAGTGTTCTTACTGTTTGGTCATTAGGTATACATGTACATGACAAGGACTGTGTTGGTCAAATTACTTTCGCCAACGTGAAGTCAACAGTGCTCATCTTCACTAATGTACTCTACTGTTTATTTTCATGTCTATTAAATTGGCATTTTACAATCTTCCTTTATTCCCAGTTCACAAAAATGACTTACTAAAAAATGAAATACTAATACTGCCATTCATAAAAATTCCATAATGTAAACAATAGAAGGAACTTTAGTGTGAATGCAGAATTAGAATCTGTATTGTGCAGGAGATCCTGTGAGTGTGGTGTTTTCAAAACATCAGCTGAACCATATAAGGAAGGACAATGATAAACATCTGAAATTTGTTTTGGCCTGCAATTCATTTACCACTGGTCAATAGCAGCTAGCCTGTCAAGTGCTTACACGTTGTCAAAGTTTTCACAATATTTTTAAAACACAATTTCTCCAGTAAACGAATTTAGGTAATTTTTTTTAATAAGTGTAAAATAATGCATCTCAGTTTAAAATTTGTTATGCAAGATGGGAAAGAGTCCAAAATTATAGAAGCATCCAACATCACTAATTATTAAAAAAATGCAAATCAAAGCTATAAGGATATACCACCTCACACCAATGAGAAGTGCCATCATTAACAATATTAAAAATAACAAATTCTGGAGAGGATTTGGAGAAGAGGGAACCCTCCTACACTGTTGGTGGGAATGTAATTTGGAAATTAGTATGGAGATTCCTCAGAAAACTAAAAATACAAGTACAGTATGATTCAGCAATCCCACCCCTGGGCATATATCCAAACAAAACTATAACTCAAAAAAAGACACATGCACCCCTATGTTCATAGCAGCACTATTCACAGTGGCCAAGACATGGAAACAGCCTAAATGTCCATCAACAGATAAATGAATTAAGATGTGGTACATATATGCAATGGAATACTACTCAGCCATAAAAAGAATGAATTAATGTCATTTGCAGCAACATGGATGCAACTAGAGATTCTCATACTAAGAAGGGCATACTATGATATCACTTATATGTGGAATCTAAAATATGGCACAAATGAACCTATCTACAAAACAGAAATAGACTCACATAGAGAACAGACTGGTGGTTGCCAAGGGGGAAGAGGGAGGGAGTGGAATGGACTGGAAGTTTGCAGTTAGTAAATGCAAACTATTATATTTAGAATGGAGAAGTAATGAGATCATGCTATATAGCACAGGGAGCTGTATCTAATCTCTTGGGATAGACCATGATGGAAGATAATATAAGAAAAAGAATGCATATATGTATATAACTGAGTCACTTTACCATACAGCAGAATTTGACACAACATTGTGAATCAGATATACTTAAAAATTATATATATATATATATAGCTTTTTTTCAGGGCTGCACCTGTGGCAAATGGAGGTTCCCAGGCTAAGGGTCGAATCAGAGCTACAGCTGCCGGCCTATGCCACAGCCACAGCAATGTGGGATTTGAGCCGTGTCTGCCACCTACAACAGAGCTCATGGCAACACCAGATCCTTAACCCACTGAGCAAGACCATGGATCAAACCTCATGGATACTGATTAGATTTGTTACCAGTGAGCCATGATGGGAACTCCAAAAAAATAATTTTTAAAAAATTATAGGAGCAGCATCCAGAGTTACATTCCTTAAAGCTGAGTATAAGCACTGTTGCCAGTTTCTGTCCCAGGCATCTAGCTCACACAGCTCACTCAAAACCTGGTGGTGTGAAGACCCTTCCCTTTAGACCATAACTAGAATCCATGACTTAGAATGGTCCTTGCCTTAGATCAATCACTTGGACACTAAGCCACACTTTTGCATCTCTTAATGATTGTCTATCTGCCCTTTATTTTCTGTATCATGCCATCAGATGTAATCCTCAGAAGTAATGCACACTTGCCTCTAACAACCATTAGCAATCCATTATATGTGGGTCTGAACTTGTAGATTCAGTTCAAATATCAAATCTCTAACAGAAGGTAATAATAATAAAGATTTAAAAAAACTTTGAGAGCTTGGAAAAACATTTTCAATACTAATAACAAATATAATCAACAAAACGAAAGCTATTGTGAAAGTTCTATCAGAAAGAAAATTTTGTAATTCAGTGACAACATGGAAGAGGAATTCCTTTCATGTGTGTTATAGAGGATATTTTATTTTGCAGACAGAACCACTGATGTGCAGTGTTGGAATTATTTTTTTTTTTGGTATATTCATGTTACATGTATTAAGGGAGAAGTCCTTAACAACTTGTTCTATTCATCCCTGAAAACCATGAATGGAGAAAACAAGGTTACACTGAGAAGTAAGTTTTGGTGAGGACTAGAAAGGATGTGTCATGATCTTTAACGATGGAACACCAGCCATTTGGGGAGCAACGAATATGATGTTTAGGTAAATAAAAGTGTTATGCTCATTACCTTCTTAAAAGAGAACTGTTACTATCAACAGTAAACTGTCAAGATGTTGATTCAGTGCCTAAGGGGAAAGAAAATACCGAATTTTATTCCTATGTCTACACCATGTTTAGAATGCTGTATGAAAAACTGGGCAGGAGGTTGAACAAAACTTTTTCCTCAATACTGTGTTTTCAGAGGAAAGGTGTCTACTCCACGTGAGTTTTGTTTTATTTTGTTAAGGGCTGCATCTGCAGCATATGGAAGTTCCTAGTCTAGGGGTCGAATCAGAGCTGCAGCTGCCAGCCCACCCCACAAGCCACAGCAATGCCAGATCTGAGCTGCGTCTGCAACCTACACCACAGCTCACAGCAATGCCGATCCTTAAGCCAGTGAGCAAGACCTGGGATAGAACCCACATCCTCATGGTTATTAGTTAGGTTCCTTACCACTGAGCCACAACAGGAATTCTCATGTGAGTTTTGAGATAAGTGCAGAGATTAAAAGTATTTCTTTGAGACACTGTAAAGGGCTTTTCTCCTTGGTTTTAGGTGCCTTGGTCATTTGGCACATCAACCAGTTGACCTACTGACTTAAAGAGACATCCCTCCAAAGAGGTGAATTGTAATGGCGAAGAGATCAGATATTTTAAGATTACACAACTCTTTTGCAAATGATTTAGCAGTGCAGAGCTTTATCCCCATTCAATTTCCATCTCATTTTCTTGGCCTAATGCAAGCATATGACTGAAAAAGTTTTTGTACAGAGCAAAAGGTTTTGTATATCACATGCCTATTATAATACCACAGCAATGACAAGCTTCCTCTTTCTGTATGAACATGGTAATACATAACAATTGTGGGGAAAAATAAAACTGCTTACATATCATTCTTACAGAAGTTCAACAAACTGTACACTAAAAACTTATGCTGACTTTTTTTTTCTTTCAGAGTTTGGAACAGAGAAAGGTTATTGCAAAGCCATGCAAGGAGAATGGTGGCTCATGCCCCTAAAACCCTGAACTCAACTCATGTTGACTTTATTATATACAGAAAAAAAAAAGCAATCATTTTTTCTTACAAACAATTTAACTGGAATTATAACCTATTACCTGCATTTTTAAGCAACCATTCAATACTCTTATTTGCTGTCCTTTTATAACTCCTATATTCTGGCAGTTTGCCAGAGAGCATTTCATTATCTCTTTTTATTTTCCACTCAAGGCAACTTTGAAACAGTTTTCAGTACTGGAGTGAAAAAACTTAAAAAACAAAAAAAAAACAGGGAGTTCCCATTGTGGCTCAGCTGGTTAAGAACCCAAGTGTCCTTGAGGATGTGGGTTCAATCCCTGGCCTCACTAGGTAGGTTAAGGATCCAGCATTTTTCCAAGCTGCAGCATGGGTCTCAGATGCAGCTCAGATCTGGTGTTGCTGTGGCTACAGTGTAGGCTGACAGCTGCAACTCCGATTTGAGCCCTACTCCTCCAGGACTTCCATGTGTTAAAGATGCTCCCTTAAATAAAAACAAAAAAACAACTATTTTCAGGGGTCAGATCACTAAGGCAGAGTAGGAGAACATGGAACTCCCATCCACCCCCCACCAAACACATCAAAAATACATCTAGGAGTTCCCATCGTGCCACAGTGGTTAACGAACCCGACTAGGAACCGTGAGGTTTCGGGTTCCATCCCTGGCCTTGCTCAGTGGGTTAACGATTCGGCGTTGCCGTGAGCTGTGGTGTAGGTTGCAGACGCGGCTCGGATCCCGCGTTGCTGTGGCTCTGGCATAGGCCAGTGGCTACAGCTCCGATTAGACCCCTAGCCTGGAAACCTCCATATGCTGCGAGAGCGGCCCAAGAAATGGCAAAAAGACAAAAAAAAAAAATACATCTATATTCTACATGCAGAACAATTCTCCTGGGAAACTAACTGGAAACTGGCAGAATTCCTATACAACCAGAAAAGCTGCAGAAAGATCTCCACATAACTGGGTAGGACAAAAAAGAAACATAGGGTTGGGACTTCCACTCCTGAAAGGGATTGAAAGAAAGAAAAAGTCTGCATGGCCCAACCCTCGACCTGGGGAGGAAGTGGGTTAAGCCACAGACTGGGCATCCCAGGCTTGGGGTCCAACATGGAGGACACAGCCCCCTTGGCTCTGGGAGCACTTTTGGGACAGGTAGAGGGACTGGAAAAACCTAGACTCCTAAAGAGTGTGCAGGTCCTGGCTGTGAAATAACTCATATTTTATGGCAAGACAATTTTTTTTTTTCTTTTTAAGGGCCACACCCACAACATATGGAGGTTCCCAGGCTAGGGGTCAAATCAGAGCTACATCTGCCAGCTTACACCACAGCCACAGCAACACAGGATCTGAGCTGAGTCTGCAACCTACACTACTTCTCATGGCAATGCTGGATCCTTAACCCACTGAGCAAGGCCAGGGATCAAAATCACATCCTCAGGGATCCTGGTCAGGTTCTTTAACCACTGAGCTAGGAAGGGAATTCCCAAGACAAAAATGTAAATATAAAAATTCTCTGCCCTTCAGCCTCCTCTCCCTCCACTATGCATTGTGTGTCTGCATTACACATTGACAGAACCTTCCCCATCAGCGGAAATACCTGCTCAACTACAAAGAGCAATACCATCAATGGGACAGCTCCTTAAAGATAACATTCCTTCTTCATCTCATAAGGGGTCACATGGCATTTAGATCTGGATTATGTAAACTGTCATTAATCCGTCATTTAACAAACAGCCCTCTGTCTTAAAAATCTTACATAACTGCCTTGACTTCTAACAGGAGGGAGAGTTCTCAGCTTTCTGAGATGCTCTTCCCAGGCTATAATTCTCAAATTTGGCTCAAATAAAAATTTATATTTCTTTCTTAAATTGACTGATTAATTTTTTTGTTGACATATGCTTGGTACAGCCAGCAGGATATTAGAACCTGGCCAGAGGACACCTGGAGTCTTCCTGGAACCAGCACAGACCCATGGGCATCCCTCTAGCTTCTCAGTTCTCATGTGTTCCAGTGAGTTCTCCTGATATCTGGATCTCCTTGTTCGGGTGATGACCCTGAAAAAAATTTTTGAGCTGTTTTTCACTTAAGACTTGAAATCTTACGGAGCACTGGTGCATCTCCAAGGCAGGACCTAGGGGGTCTGGGCAAGAGGCCCAGGGAAACAAGATCACTGGGTTTTTGTTAAATGTGGCTTCAATTTTTTTTTTTTTAAGTAAGAGTTAATATATAGTTTGAACAAAACTTTTGCCAGTGACATGAAAGACTGAATTTTCAGCTCTAAAAAATAAAGGGAAGTTTTGGTCCTTCTGGCTACAAGGCATCCTCAGACAACAGAGGACTTCATAAGAGTATCTGAGAATCAATCCCGCTGCTGTGCCATGGTCCCATTGGGGAACTGCCACTATGACCAATAAGCTAATACTGCTCATCTGGGAGCCAAACAAAGGCTGATGACCTAGCACTTGAGCACCCATGATTAGGCTGTCAGAGGGAGAAATTAAGCCACATAAAGGAAATCAAATAGACCCAAGGGTAACTCCTTGGGAAGCTAGACACAGAAGCAGCACACATGCAATCCACCACACTGTCCTCAAAAAGTTGTTCAGATCATATCATATTTGAATTAGGCTACAAAATTAATACTGGGAAATTATGCCTCAAAGGCCAAACAGCTCCTATGCAAACAGCTACCTATGGAAATATCAGGTTTACATATGCTTGACAAATACTTAATTGGGAACTAAAGGAAATTGGGCCCTAAAATGGCCAAGCTGGGGTTCTTTGACACTCCGAAACAATTTTGAGTGCACAGTTAAAGCTGGCAATTTTCTGGCCCTACGCTTACAGAGTCTACTGGAAACAACAATGGTTAAGTGTTTTTCTCTTTTCTAAGAAGAGTAGCAGGGGAAAATATTTGTAGGGCTAACTCCATGGACGCTTTGAATCAGAGAAACGTCTAAATTGTTAAAATGTGAGAGCGCTTGAATCCGAGCAGGACCTTGTGGGGCCCTCCTGGGTATAAACTCTTTTTAATGTCCCTCATTTAAGCCTCATTCAGCCTCCTCGACCTTCCCTGAGTTCCAAAGAGCAGATTCAAAGCATTGCTAATCAGGAAAGGGAGGGGATGCAGAAACAAAGGAGGAACAGTCAAGAAATAATAGTGCAGTGATTAAGCAGGGTCCTGATTCTGCCTCAAGGGATATATTGAGTCCTTCTGTAGGAACTAAGGGATATATACTGCCTCAAGGGAGTATTCTGAGGCCTTTTGTAGAAACTAAGGCCCTCATCCAATTGCAGGATGGTAACTTCAGGCTGAGCACAAGATTCCTGGAACATCACCCTGTTACTCCACCACCATCCAATCGGAAAAGTCTGCACACAGTGGAAGATAAAGATTCTGGCTCCCTCTCCAAAGGGTTAACTTCCCTTACTCCCTTTAAAAACTTTCATGATCAAGCAGAATCTTTGGAGTTTGTTTTTAGACACATGTTCACCTTTTCCCCCAGTTTTGGCCTCCTGACTAAAGCAACCTTTCCTTCCCAACCAATGCTTGTCTCTCAAGTAATGGCATTCAAATGGCAAGCAGCAGAACCTGAGTTGGGTGACACACTCAACTTATTGTGCCTATTTTAATTGGTAGGTGGAAGCCCCCAAAGTCTTCAAAATTCCAAAATAGCCTCTTTGAAAGATTTGTTGTAGAAGGCTGATGAAAAATGAATGCTATAAAAGGTGCCTAAAACTTTACTGCTCCCCTCTATTCTTGAGTACTTATTCTTGTAATATTCTATCTGATGGTCTTTCCACTCTGAAGACATTATTAAATGATTATTAAATGATTACCTTTAGAAATGGGATCACACGAAACTGTAGGCAAGCCTCTTCAGATCAAAGGCCAATACAAGGCCTTTGATAGCTAAAGAATTTTTTAAACCCAGGGGAAAAATCCTTAGAATTATTTGTAAATAGATGACCAAAATGGGAGGCCAATGGTCTGACTGTATATAGCTGATATTCAGAGACTGCCAGGAATTTTTGGGGGGATAGAGGGTTTTCTCCACTAGGTTAATTAAGGGAGAGTAAAACATTCCAACATAGTTGAATAGGTGTGTATCAGTCCTTCAATATCATTGAAGAGGCCACCCAATTCTTTGAGGAAAAAAACTCTCCTCATTTTAAAAATCTAGTCTTTTCAGGACCAGAGGGGTGGCTCAGAAATAATCCAAAGCCTACCCATCCTTTTACCACTCCCATAATTTCCCCTATTTATCTCAAGAGGTTTGTAAGTATTGAGAAAATAAATCTTTTTTTTTTTTTTTGATCCTAAGAGAACAAAGTCATTCTAGGAATTACTAGAGGTAAGTGTCTATTTCCTCCTACGCCTTTGAAGTGAAAATGTTCTATGTAGTCTTCTACAGGAAATCTAGCTCCACCATATTTTCAAAATCCATATTTCAGGAAAGGAAGTAGGTAATTTGGAACTTGACTTGTTAAAGACAAATAGAAATCTTAAATGTCTTTTTCATAAATATTAGTTTAAAAGGGTTTAAGCCATCTACACAGGTGACCTTGATTTGCTCTATCTGCTAGAAGCCAAATTTGAATCCAACCTCTTTTGTAACTGATGAGATTTATTATTGCTGTACCAACTCATGGCTAAACTTTTGGAATGTGACCTATGAGATCTCTGTGTCTGTGCATTTGTATATATTTATATATGTGTACTGTAGATGTGTGGTATTACCAAAATTAATTTGTAGAAGAGCTCTATTTAATTGGCTTAAAGGGAATTAACCAGTTAAATAAATACTGAGAAATATGAAAGAAACTGGCCAGAATGAATTTTGGACTCATGTGATCTGGGGAATATTTAATATTGAATTAATAATCCGGTATTTAATTTAGCTTAGGCTTGTTGGTTTAATTAATACAGACATGCCTTTAGAGTCATAAATATTGAGTATAATATTGTACCTAGGTTTATAGAAATCAAATATTATTACTCCTGTTACAAAGTTTGTCAGCAAAATTTGTTAAGAAAAATAATGATATGATGAAATTTTAATTAAATAAAACAAGTTTAAGTGAGATAAGAACTTTTAAGTAAACCCTTTAGGGATGATTATGTTGTGCAAATATCTGCTTTAAGAATAGTAACTGTAGATTTTGGTAAACAGAAACTAAAACAAGTTAAATTATAAGAATTCATTCACTATCTGGGTCATTTCAACTAGTATAAAATACTGGAACTAAGAAAAAACTGCAAACAACACAAACATGTGAAGCTAAACAATATTCTATGAAACAACCAGTGGAACACTGGAGAAGTCAAAAATGAAATAAAAAAAAATACCTAGAGACAAGTGAAAATGAAAACACGATCACCCAAAACCCGTGGGACAGAGCAAAAGCATTTCTAAGAGGGAAGTTTATAGCAAAACAAGCTTATCTCAGAAAATAAGAATACTTTCATATAAACAACCTAACCTCACACCAAAGCAACTAGAGAAGAAAAAACGAAACCTACAATCAGTAGGAGGAAAAAAAACCCAAAAAGATAAGACCAGAAACAGAAGCAAATAGAAAAGATTAATGAAACTAAAAGCTGGTTCTTTGAAAATATCAACAAAATTGATAAATCTTTACCCAGACTCATCAAGAAAAAAATGGAAAAAGGCTCAAATAAGTAAAATTATAAATGAAAAAGTTAACAACCAATTCCACAGAAATGCAAAGGGCCATAAGAGACTACTACGAGCAACTATATGACAATAAAATGCACATCCTAGAAGAAATGGACAAATTCTTAGAAAGGCACAATCTCCTAAGATTGAACTAGGAAGAAATAGAAAATATGAACAGACTAATTACAAGTACTAAAAATGAGTCTGCGTTTTAAAAACTCCCAACAAGAATTCCCATTGGGGTGCAGCAAAAACAAATCTGGCTAGGAACCATGCATGAGGTTGCGGGTTCAATCCCTGCCCTCACTCAGCGGGTTAAGGATCTGATGTTGCCATGAGCTGTGGTGTAGGTAGCAGAGGCAGCTTGGATCCTGCTTTGCATGGCTGTGGCGTTGGCTGGGAGCTGTAGCTCTGATTCGACCCCTTGCCTGGGAACCTCCGTATGCCATGGGTGCAGCCCTAAAAAAGCAAAACAAACAAACAAAAAACCAAAACAAAAAAACTCCAACAAACAAAAGTTCAACACTAGATACTTCACAGGTGATTCTATCAAACTTTTAGAGAAGAGCTAACACCTATCCTGAAACTATTCCAAAAAACTACAGAGGAAGGAACACTCCCAAACTCAAAGTCTATGAGGTCACAATTACCTCGGTACCAAAACCATGCAAAGATACCACAAAAAAAGAAAATTATGGGCAAACATCACTGATAAACATAGATGTAGAAACCCTTGACAAAATACTAACAAACTAAATTCAACACTACATTAAAAAGATCATACACCATGATCAAGCAGAATTTATCCCAGGGAGGCAAGAACTTTTCAATACCTGCAAATCAATTAGTGTGATACACCACATTATGAAATTGAAGAATAAAAGCCACATGAGAAGTTCCCATTGTGGCTCAGTGGAAACGAATCTGACTGGCATCCATGAGGACACAGGTTTGATCCCTGGCCTCTCTCAATGGGTTAAGGATCTGGTGTTGCAGTGAGCTCTAGTGTAGGTTGCATATGCGGCTTGGATCTGGTGTTGATGTGGCTGTAGCGTAGGCTAGCAGCTATAGCTCTGATTCAACCCCTAAACTGGGAACCTCCATATGCTATGGGGGGAGCCCTAAAAATAAAAAACAGAAAATATGATCATCTCAATAGATACAGAAAAAGCTTTTGGCAAAATTCAACATCCATTTTTGATAAAAACTCTCCAGAAAGTAAACATAGAAGAAGCAATTTCAACATAATAAGGACATATATGACAAACCCACAGCTAACACCACACTCTATGGTGAAAAGTTGAAAGCATTTCTTCTAAGATCAAAAACAAGACAAAGACGTCAACTCATGCCACTTTTATTGAACACAGTATTGGAAGCACTAGTCACAGTTATGAGTATGAAAAAATAAATGAAAGGAATTCAAATTGGAAAAAACGTAAATTGTCACTGTTTGCACATGACATGATTCTATACATAGAAAATCCTAAAGACAGTACCAGAAAACTATTAGCATTTATCAATGAATTTGGTAAAGCTGCAGGATACAAAATTAACGTACAAAAATCCAATGCATTTATATATGCTTACAATGAAAGATCAGAAAGAGAAATTAAGGAAACAATATCATTTGCCATCTTGTCAAAAGAATAAAATACCTAGGAGTAAACCTACCTGAGCAGGCAAAAAACCTGTACCCTCCAAACTGTAAAATGAAATCAAAAATGATACAAATAGAAGAAAAGACATACTGTGCTAGAAGAATCAATATTGTTAAAAATGCAATCTATATGTTCACTGTAATCTCTATCAGATTACCAATGTATTTTTCAAAGACTCAGAAAAAAAATTGAAAATATTTTTGGGAGTACAAAAGACCCCAAATAGTCAAAGCAATCTTAAGAAAAATGAAGCTGAAGGAATCAGGCTCCCTGACTTTAGACTATACTATAATTCAAGAGCCATCAAAACAGTATAGTACTGGCATAGAATCAGAAATATAGATCAATGGAACAGGATAGACAGCGCAGAAATATACCCTTGCACCTATAGTCAATTAAACCAAAACAAGGAGGCAAGACAATGGAGAAAAGACAATGGTGCTGGGAAAACTGTACAGCTACATGTAAAAGAATGAAATCAGAACATTCTCTAACACCATGCACAAAAATAAACTCAAAATGGACCAAAGACTTAAGTAAGACTCGTATTATAATACTCCGAGAGGAAAACCCAGGCAAAACACTCTTTGACATAAATTGCATTATTATCTTTTTGGATTTGTCTCCTAGAGTAATGTAAATAAAAACAAAAATAAACAAATGGAACCTAATTAAACTTAAAAGCTTTTGCACAGCAAAGGAAACCATAAACAAAATGAAAAGATAACCTACAGGATGTGAGAAGATATCTGCAAACCATGCAACCAACAAAGGATTAAGCTCTAACATATACAGAGTTCATAAAGCTCAATATCAAAAAACAAACAACCTGATCAAAAAATGGGCAGAAAACCTAAATAGAATTTTCTCTGAGGATGACATACAGATGGCAAACAGGCACATGAAAAAATGCTCAGCGTCACTAATTATTAGAGAAATGCAAATCAAAATTACAAGGTATCACCTCACACGGGTCATAAAGGCCATCATCAAAAATTCCACAAATAAGGGAGTTCCTGTTGTGGCTCAGTGGTTAACGAATCCGACTAGGATCCATGAGCACTCTGGTTCGATCCCTGACCTTGCTCAGTGGGTTAAGGATCCGGCGTTGCCGTTTGCTGTGGTGTAGGTTGTGGACTCCGCTCGGATCCCGTGTTGCTGTGGCTCTGGCATAGGCCGGCGGCTACCGCTCCGATTAGACCCCTAGCCTGGGACTCTCCATATGCAGTGGGAGCAGCCCAAGAAATGGCAAAAAGACCAAAAAAAAAAAAAAAAATCTACAAATAATAAATGGGGGAAAGTGTGTAGAGTAAAAGAAACACTGCTACTGCTGGTGGGAATGTAAATTGGCACAGCCACTATGGAGAACAGTATAGAGGTTCCTTAAAAACTAAATATAGAATTACCATATTTTCCTATGATCCTACTACTGAGCATATATCCACAGAAAACTCTAATTTGATAAGATACATACACCTCAATGTTCATTGCAGCACTGTCTACAATAGCCAACATATGGAAGCAACCTAAATGTCCATCAACAGATGAATGGATAAAGATATGGCATATCTATATACAATGGTATATTACTGAGCCATAAAAAAATAATGCCATTTGCAGCAACATGGATAGATCTAGAGATTAACATACTAAGTGATGTAAGCCAAAGAAAGACAAATATCATATGAATCTAAAAAAAAAAAAGATACAAATGAACTTATCTACAAAACAGAAATAGGCTCCTAGACATAGGAAAAAACTTATGGCTACCAAAGAGGAAAGAAGAGAGGGACAAAGTAGGAATTTGAGATTAATATATATATATACTGCTATTATAAAATAGATAGGCAAACAAGGGCCTACTATAGAGCATAGGGAACTACACTCAATATATTGTAATAATCTGTAAGGGAGAATGAATCTGAAAAAGTGTTTATTTTATATGCATATATAAAATATCTCTATCTACCTACCAATCAATATAGATATATAAATGAATTACTTTGCTGTACACCTGAACCTAAGACAATATTATAAATCAGCTATACTTCAATTTAAAAAGTTCTGAGAGGAGTTCCCGTCGTGGCGCAGTGGTTAACGAATCCGACTAGGAAGCATGAGGTTGCGGGTTCGGTCCCTGCCCTTGCTCAGTGGGTTAACGATCCGATCCGGCGTTGCCCTGAGCTGTGGTGTAGGTTGCAAACGCGGTTCGGATCCCGCGTTGCTGTGGCTCTGGTGTAGGCCTAGCCTGGGAACCTCCATATGCCACGGGAGCGGCCCAAGAAATGGCAACAACAACAACAAAAAAGACAAAAAAAAAAACAACTGAGAATTCATTCACTGTCTGGGTCATTTCAACCAGGATAAAATACTGGAATGTTAATTTCTAGACAGTCTGAGTTTACCTACTTTTATCTTCCTAGGAGAAATTAAAGATATTTGGGTTTATTAGACACATGACTTGTACTACATTGAGGAAAGAAATTCTATAAGAAGGTGTATACTTCTAGAGGATATAAAATATATTCTTATATATTTTCCAATCAGAAAATCTAGTATGGGGAGCTCTTGCTGTGGCTCAGCAGGTTATGAACCCGACTAGTATCCATGGAGATGCAGGTTCAATCCCTGGTTTCACTCAGTGGCTTAAGGATCTGGTGTTGCCATGGCTGTGGCGTATGCTGGCAGTTGCAGCTCCAATTCAGCCCCTAACCTGGGAACATTCATGTGCCACACGTGCAGCACTTAAAAAAAAAAAAATTGCAATTACTTGTTTCCTGTTTTTTGCTTGAAACTAATGTTTTTAGGTTAAAAACTTTTATGTTTAATGAAAATATTTCAGTATGCAAGGAAAGTAGGATGTGTGTTTTTAGCAAAGAATTTATGATGAATGGAAATGCATTTTTGTCTAAAAGAAAAAAAGGTAGTTTTGTCCTAGAACTAGTTTTTTTTCCGAATAGAAAAGAAAATAAGTGACAAAGTAATGTGGACACAGGAAGCAGTAAAATGTTTGTGGAAAAGGAACACTGAGGAAAGAGTTTGGTAAATTTGGTTAGGGTTGGATTAAATTTAATTAGGTAAATGGATTTTGTTAAGAGTAGGCTGCTTCGAGAGTGGAACTTGTTTCTCTCTCTGTTAAGAAAACAAAGTTTTCTTGAAATTCTTTTGTGAAAGATTGTGTGAGGTTCTTTGCCTTTAAGTGATTGGTATTTGCCATTGATGTCTTTTATTATCACTTTAGTTAAGTGAATGGGTCTTGTTTCACAGTGACCTGTGATTCTACTTGCCCTAGTGTTTTAAAACTTTTTGGTATTTTACACAAATTTTCCAAAGATCAAATTCTAAATGAAGATCATCTGACACCTACCTAACTTTGAGGTTTTCCAAAAGGTCCCTGGAATATCTCAAAATGTTTGTTTTCTCTCCATCTAAGAGAGAGGAATATTAAACTAATTAAACTTATCTGGTATGTTAAATTCCATGGGAAGCATTGTCAAATATGTGGTGATGAAACTTCTTATGTTGTATATATGGGTAAATATTATTAACATAGATAGTCTAGATATTATATGGAACTCCTAAAATTCTGGTATGTCCTGGTAATGATAGCAGTCATAATTTTAGCAATTATCTTGAGTTACTGCACGTCACAGCAGTAACCAAATTTCTTTGTCAACTGCATTGTAGTCAGATCCTTAACCTTGTATTTTAAAATCCTTTGTCATTCACAGGGGGTTATTATTCTACTCTAATCTTTTTGCAAAATACTTCAATCTTCAAGAAGATTCAGAGAAAGGACTTTTAAACAAAGTACAGGCTTTTGATAACTTTCAGATTATATCACTGAACTGGGTAAGAAGTTAAACAATTCTAATGGAAAACCTGATGGCTTCATAAAACTGTTAATCTAAGATTAAGATCAAGGGTTAGTCATACAGGTCTAAACAAACTTAGGGGTATGGTTATAATTTTGGTTTTTGTCAAAATATTACTAGTTTTTAATCTTCTTAAGATGTAAGGAAACTTAAATTTACACCTCTGTAAGTAGAATTGAAACATTTCTTTTCTCTCTGATTCCTCCAGAATTTGGAAATGCTTAGGTCCTCAGCAGCTTTTTCAGATATAAAAGGAAGGCCACATCCTAACAGATGCAGGAATCTCAAGGTATTTTGAGAACCTTGAGAGAAGAATTTACCCAAATCTATAACTCAAACCTGTAGATATCACAGGCAGAATTCATGACACACCCTTGGCTTTCCTGACCTTCAGGGTTTTTTTTTTAAAGTTCAATCTGAGATTCTTTATTAAAAATTTCAGAACAGCCAATTTAAAAGAGTCTATGTGTTAAATTAACCATATTTGGAAAAACTATGGATAATTTTAGAGAGAAAATTACGTTTCAGTGAATATTAAATTCTAATTTTTTGTCTTGTTTTGTTTCTGTTTTTTAGAAAAAGGAATTTTACTTCATATCTGAATAATTTTCACCCACCTATAGTACTGAAATTATAATGTAGAATTAACTCTGAGTACTACATGATTACTTGTTGTAACATGTTGCTAGTTTTTTTATTATGCTGTAGTTAATTAACACTGTTGTGTCAATTTCTTCTATATAGCATAGTGACCCATATACACATGTTAATGTACCACATGATCCAGCAATCCCACTCCTGGGCATATATCCAGACAAAACTTTATATATATGTAATTTTTCTCATACCATCTTCCACCATGTTCTATCCCAAGAGATTGTATATAGTTCCCACTGCTGTATAGTAAAACCTCATTGCTTATCCATTCTAAATGTAGTAATGTCCATTTGCCAACCCAAAACTCCCCATCCATCCCACTTCCTCCCCTCTCCCTCTTGGCAACCACAAATCTATTCTCTATGTCCCTGAGCCTGTTTTTGTTTTGTAGGAAGATCATCTGTGCCATATACTATATTTCAATATAAGTGATATATCGTATTTGTCTCTCTCTTTCTGACTTCACTTAATGTAAGAATCCCTAGTTGCATGTATGTTGCTGCAAATGGCATTATTTTATTCTTTTTCATGGCTGAGTAGTATTTCGTTTTATATATGTACAACATCTTAATCCATTCATCTGTCAATAGCCATTTCAGTTGATTTAATGTCTTGGCTATTGTGAATAGTTCTGCTATGAACATAGGGATGCATGTATCTTTTTGGATGAAAGTTTTGTCTGGATATATGCCCAGGAGTGGCACTGCTGGATCATATGATAGTTCCATATTTAGTTTTCTGAGGAACCTCCATACTATTTTCCATAGTGGTTGTATCAACCTACATTCTCACCAACAGCGAAGAAATGTTCCCTTTTCTCCACACCCTCTCCAGTATTTGTTACTTGTAGACTTGTTAATGGTGTCCATTCTGATTGGTATGAGGTGGTACCTCATTGTAGTTTGATTTGCATTTCCTAATAATTACTGATGTTGAGCATTTTTTCATGTGCCTGTTTGGCCATCCATATGTTTTCTTTAGAGACATGTCTATTTAGGTCTTCTGACCATTTTTCAATTGGGTAGTTTTTTGCTGTTGAGCTATATGAGATATTTGTATATTTTCAAGGGTAGGCCCTTATTGATGGCATCATTTGCAAAGATTTTCTGCCATTCTCTGGATTGAGTTTTTGTTTTTTAAATTGTTTCCATTGCTGTGCAAAAGCTTTTAATTAGGTCCCATTGGTTTATTTTTGCCTTTATTGTCATTATTCTAGAAGGTGGATCAAACAAGACGTTACTGTGATTTATGTCAAAGAGTGTTCTGCCTGTGCTTTCCTCTAGGAGTTTTATAGTATCTGGACTTACATTTAGGTCTTTAATACATTTTGAGTTTATTTTTGTGTATAGTGTTAGAGAATGTTCTAATTTCATTCTTTTACATAGCTGTCAAATTTTCCCAGCACCACTTATTGAAGAGATTATCTTTCCTTCACTGTATGTTCTTGCCTAGTTTATCATACATTAGTTGACAATAGCTGTTTCAGGTTATTTCTAGGCTTTCTATCCTGTTCCATTGATCTATATTTCTGTTTCTGTGCTAGAACCATACTGTTTTGATGACTGTAGCTTTGTAGTATAGTCTTAAGTCAGGGAGCCTGATTCCTCCAGTTCCATTTTTCTTTTTCAACATTCCTTTGGCTATTTTGGGTCTTTAGTGTTTGCATACAAATTTTAAAATATTTTGTTCTAGTTATGTGAAGAATGTCATTGATAATTTGATAGGTATTGCACTGAATCTGTAGATTGCCTTGGTAATATAGTCATTTTGAGAATACTGATTCTTCTAATCCAAGAGCATGTTATATTTTCCCATCTTTTTGTGTTATCTTCAATTTCTTTCATTAGCATCTTATAATTTTCAGAGTACAAGTCTTTTGTCTCTTTAGGTAGGTTTAGTCCTAGGTTGGTCCTAGGTATTTTATTCTTTTTGATGTGATGATAAATGGGATGGATTACCTATTTTCTCTTCCTGATCTTTCATTGTTATTATATAGAAAAGCAATTGATTTCTGTACATTATTTTTGTCTCCTGCAACTTTGCCAAATTCATTGATAAGCTCTAACACTTTCTGCTGGTGTCTTTAGCATTTTCTAGGTATAGATTCATGTCATTTGCAAACAGTGATAATTTTACTTCTTCTTTTCCAATTTGGATTTCTTATATTTCTTTTTATTCTCTGATTGCCATGGCTAGGACTTCCAAAACGATGTTGAATATAACAGTGGTGAAAGTGTATATCCTTGTCATGTTCCTGATCTTAGAAGAAAAGCTTTGTTTTTCACCATTGAGAATGATGTTAGCTTGGTTTTGTCACATGTGGCTTTTACCATGTTGAGGTAATGAGGTAGATTCCCTCTTGCCCACTTTCTGGAGAGTTTTTTTTTTTTTTTTAAATCAGAAATGGGTGTTGAATTTTGCCAAAAGTTTTTTCTGCATCTACTGAGGTGATCATATGGTTTTTATTTTTCAGTTTGTTGATGTGGTATATTACATTGATTGATTTGCAGATATTAAAGAATCCTTGCATCCCTGGATAAATACCACTTGATCATGGTGTATGATCCTTTTAAAATGTAGTTGGATTAGGTTTGCTAATATTTTGCTGAGGATTTTTGCATCTATGTTCATCAGTGATATTGGTCTGCAATTTCCTTTTTTTTTTTGGTGGTATCTTTTTCTGGTTTTGATATCAGGGTTATGGTGGCTTCATAGAATAAGCTTAGGAGTGTTCCTTCCTCTGCACTTTTTTTGGAAGAATTTCAGAAGAATAGGTGTTAACTCTTTTATGAATGTTTGATAGAACTTTCCTATGAAGCCATCAGGTCCAGAAATTTTGTTTTTTGGAAGTTTTAAAATCACATTTTCAGAAGTTCTCATTGTGCCTCAGCAGTAATGAACCTGAGGATGAGGATGCTGGTTTGATCCCTGACCTCCCTAAATGGGTTAAAGATCTGGTGTAGCAGTGACCTGTGGTGTAGGTCGCAGATCCAACTCAGATCCCACATTGCTGTGGCTGTGGTGTAGGCTGGTAACTGCAGCTCTGATTCAACCCCTAGCCCAGGAACTTCCATATGCCATGGGTGTAGCCCTAAAAAGCAAATAAAATAAATAAAATCACATTTTCCACTTCAGTACTTATGATTGTTATATTTGTATTTTCTATTTCTTCCTGGTTCAGTCTTGGAAGTTTGTACCTTTGTAAGAATCTGTCCCTTTCTTCCAGGTTTTCCATTTTATTGCCACATAGTTGCTTACAGTAGTCTTTTATGATCCTTTGTGTTTCTGTGGTATCAATTTCTCCTTTTTCATTTCTAATTTTATTGATTTGAACTTTTTTTCTTGATGAGTCTGACTAAAGGTTTTTATGTGTTTTAGTCTTGTCCCTTTGTCTGAAGACTATTTCTCTGTTGCTTCAAATTGCCTAATTTTCTATGTTTATCATCCACTTGATAACAGATTTGTAGATGCAGCAGCTGGTCCCTAATCCTGTAGTTCTCAGGAGTGGTGGTGGCTCATGTGTACCAAAAGCACACTATGGGAGCAGCAGTATAACACGCTACCTCTCCTGGGGCTGGGTGGCTGCTAGGGATGGGGTCCGCAAGGGGGATGGTAGTAGTTCACTGTTCATGGGGTGCTTTTGTAGCAGAGCGAGCAGCAGTGGTTTCTGTGACCCTTCCACTACCAGGAAGCTCTCAGGACCATTTCCTGTATTTGACAATGTCAGCAGATGCTCCTGCAGTCCTTCCCTTTGCTAGGGACGCTCTTGAGACTACTCTCTGTAGCTGTGGGGGCAGGTGCCATTCTGCACTCACTCCCTTTGGCCACTCTAGGGAGCACTCTCTATAGTTGCAAGGGTGAGGGCTATTCCCTAACTGTTGATAAAAAGCTCTCTCTGTAGCTGCAGGACATGTACCATCCCCACGGCCTCTCCTCCTGCCAGGCTCCTTGCAGGAGTCGTCTTTGTAGCATCCGCAGAGCTTGTGCTCTTCCCTCGGTCACTCCATCCACCTGCCCACCAGGCTGCTAGCAGCTCCCGTGGCCAGCTGTGGAATACATGTTAGTTGCACCGTTCCCAATTCCAGTTTTGTTAATTGATATCTGTATTTACTGGCTTTAATTCACTTCCCAGATAGCTCCTTGTAAAATTCAGTTATTAAAAGGATATTCTAAGTTTGTTTCCATAATTGACCACAGTAATCTAATTTTCGATGAAGTGCAGATGCACAATATCCTGCAACTAGATTACACATACTGGAAAAGACATCAGATAGAGGATTCTTTATAGTCACATTGCAAGGGAATATATCAGGTCTCTCCTGAATGAAATGTAATTCCTGTTTCTGACTTTGACTAAGACCAGCATTACCAGACTAGTATAAGAAAAAGACACATCTTAGGCAAACAGCTGACCCAAGATGCTGTATCAGGACTATATACTAGTTATTTTGACAGTTGCTCACACTTTTGTGCATGTGAATCAAATGTATTTCCTGGGTTCAATCATATGCAAGTTTAAAAATCAAGCCAATTTCTGGGCTTGCGGCCATTTATCTATGTTCAGTACTCCCATATTGGTGGATTTCTCCTCTCCAGGTCTGTAATTGGATGGCCCTTAGATATTTTATTTTAAAAGAAAGAAAATCTAGCATTGTGCAAGCCAATATCAACACCAATGTCACTAAGTGAGACTCTCTTACCCAGCCAGTTAATGATTCCTTTTCTGAATTTTGCCATCAATAGTTCTTTTCATTAGATGTTGAATATTGGGTACCTCCTAACTGGAACCCATGGAATTACAGAACAAGTTTATGACATTCATTCTTTCCGTGTTTGTTAGGAAGATACATAAACTTCCTCCCTTGGGCTCAAGGTAATCTATGGGTAGACTCAGAAACAGACCCTGATGTCAATCTGTAATGTGAATAAGCAGTTTTCCAATGTTATGACCACTTGGGCACAATATTTGTTAATTCATATTACCACCCATGAAGTGTCAGTTTTTGCTCTGGACCACCCTCTTCCCCACTGAGGGAAAACATTAGGAAAATGGTTTGGTTTGGGAACATTTTAGTTTAAAGATTGTTAATGATGCAATTGTTCCTACTACAAATTTAAATTACAGTTTGTGGAACTTATAAGAGGATAGTTTATTGCCTTTCACATTGTTGCTACTCACACTAAGATAATGATATCTAAACAATTTGAAACTAGATCATGTCTGTAGTTTTCTATAAAATAATGGACATACACAATGCACCTATGAGCGAAATTGGCTTAACTCTTTTTGGACAACATAGAATTAAATGTCAGTCCTTGCTGAACATTCTGGTAGTACAACTCCCCCAGAAGGAGTGGACCAGGCAATCAGGACCAGTGTAGAGGGACACGATGGATCCTAGGGCAGGCAAGCAGCCACCCTGGCACTGAGGGTATTTGATCACCTGATACTTTCTATCGAAAAAATTAATGATCAAAATGGGACAACTGTGAAATAAAGTACATATTTTATAACAGAATAAGCAAAATTAAATCAATTTTTTTTCTGCTCTTTGGCCTCCTTTCTCTCCACTGCTGTGCATTGGCTATCTGCATTATAAATCAACCAAAGATATTCTGTGCAAATAAAAATTATAAGAAAGTTGGGTAATGGTACTCATATAAGAAAAAATTGGCTTTAAAACAAAAGCCATAAAGACAGACATAGATGGGTATTACATAATGATAAAGGGATTGATATAAGAAAAGGGTATTTTATTCATTAACATATTCACCCAATACAGGTGCACCTAAATATAAAAAGCAAATACTAACAGACATCAAGGGAGAAACAGACAAGAAGACAGTAATAATAGGAGACATCAACACCCCACTGTATCTATGGACAGTTCATGCAGACAGAAAATTGATAAGGGAACAGAGGTTCTAAATGACACAGAAGACTAGTTGTGCTTCATTTATATCTATAGGGAGCTATATCTAAAATAAGTATAATACACATATTTTTCAAGAGTTCAGGTAACATTCTTCAGGATAAACCACACATGAGTTGACAAAACAAGCCTCAACACAGTTAAGAGGATACCATTTATCTCATGCATCTTTCCGGACCATAATGTTATGAATCTAGAAATCCACTGAGGAAAAAAAATGGGCAAAGGACAAACATGTGGAGACTAAATAACATGCTACAAAAAAACCAATGGGTCACCAATGAAATCAAAGAAAAAATCAGAAAATACCTTAAAAAAAAAAGTAAATACAACCATACAAAATCTATGGAATGCAGAAAAGCAGTTCTAACAGGAGTTGATAATTGATTCAGGCCTCCCTTAAGAAACAAGAAAAATCTCAAACAATCTAACCTACCTCCTAAAACAATTAGCAAAAGAAGAACAAATAAAGCACAAACTCAGAGGAAAGAAGAAAATAATAAAGACCAGAGAGGAAATAAATAAAATAGAGGTTAAAAAAATAGAAAAGATCAATGATACCAAGAGCTAGTTTTTTGAAATAGCTAGTTGATAAAATTTTCAACCCTTTAGCCATGCTAACAAGAAGAGATCCCAAATAAACAAAATAAGAAATGAAAGAGAAATAACAGCCATTATAAAAGAGATTCAAAAAGTCATAAGAGAATACTATGAACAGTTATATGACCAGAAGTTGGATAACCCAGCAGAAATGGACAAATTTCTATAAAAATACAACCTGTCAAGACTAACTAAAGAAGAAACATCATTTGAACAGAATGATCATTAGAAGTGAAATAGAATCTGAAATAAAAGTAAATCTCTCCAAACAAAAGTCCAAGACTAGGTGGCTTCACTAGGGAATTCTACCAAACACACAAAGATATCATACCTATCCTTCTCAAACAACTCCAAAAAATTTAAGAGGAGGGTATACCCCAACATTCTTTTTATAAAGCCACCATTACCTTGATACCAAATCCAAAGGCACTACAAAAAAAATTACAGGTAAATATCTTTGATGAATATAGATGCAAAAATCTTCAACAAAATGTTATCACACAAAATCTAACAATATATAAAAAGGATCAGACACCATGATTAAGTTGGATTCACTGCAAGGTTATAAGAATGTTTGAACATATGCTAAATCAATGAGATACACCATATTAACAAAAGGAAAGACAAAAACCACATGATCATCTTAATAGAGTCAGAAAAAGCATTCAACATCTATTCAGGATTAAAATTCTCACCCAAATGGTTACAGAAGGAATATATCTTAACATAATAAAAGCCATTTACCACAAACCTATAGCCCAAAGAATATTTGATGGTGAAAAGCTGAAAGTCTTCCTGCTATATTTGGGAAAAATACAAGGATGCCTACTCTCACCATTTCCATTCAATACAGTATTGGAGGTTCTAGCCTCAGTTATAAGACAAGTAAAAGAAAGTGTATCCTAAATGATAGGAAAGAGGTAAAACTGTCACTATTTGGAGATGACACAATATTCTAAATAGAGAACCCTAAAGTCTAAAGTTTCCACACAAAGGCTATTAGAACTAACAGATGAATTCAGCAAGGTTGAAGGATACAAATTAAAATACAGAAATCAGTTTAATTTTTTTCCACTAACAATGAAATATCAGACAAAGAAAGTAGAAAAATGTACATTCCCTTCAAAATTATATTAAAAATTACCTAGAAATAAACTTAACTAGGAAGGTGAAAGACCTATTTGCTAAAAACTAAAACACTGATAAAGGAAACTGAAGATGATTCAAAGAAATGGGAAGATATTCCATATTTGGGGACTGGAAGAATTAATATTATTAAAATGGTCATACTACTCAAAGCAATCTAGAGATTTAATGTGATGTCTATTGAACTACCCATGATATTTTTCACAAATAATCCTAAAATTACAACAAATAATCCTACGATTTTATGGAGCCATTAAAGACCAAGAATTTCCAAAGTGATATTGTAGAAAAAACAAAAAAAAGCTGGAGGCATAACTCTTCCAGATTTCACAGTGAAGAACTATAGTAATCAAAACACTCAGAGTTCCTACTGTGGTGCAGTGGAAACGACTACTATCCATGAAGATGTGGGTTCAATTGCTTGCCTTGCTCAGTGGGATCCAGCATTGCCATGAGCTATGGTGTAGGTCACAGACATGGCTCGTATCCCTCATTGCTATGGCTGTGGTATAGGCTGGTGGCTCTAGCTCCAATTCAACCCCTAGCCTGGGAAATTCTATATGCCATGGGTGTGGCTCTAAAAAGCATAAATTTTTTTTTTAAATTATAAAGACCTAAATATAAGACTCCTAGGATAGAACATAGGTAAAACATTCACTGACATAAATTATAACAATATTTTCTTAGATCAGTATCTCAAGGTAAAAGAAATAAAAACAAAACAAAACAACTGGGATCTTATTAACTTAAAAGTTTTTGCAGAGAAAAAAAAATCAACAAAACCAAAAGACATCTTATGAAATAGGTACAAGTATTTGCAAGAGATGCTATAAATCAGGGATTAAAATCCAAAATATACAAAGAGCTCATACAACTTGATATTGAAAAAAAAACCCAATTAAAAAATAACTTTTCTCCAAAGAAGACATACAGATTACTGATAGACACAAGAAAAGATACTCAACATTGATTATTAGAGAAATGCAAATCAAAACCTCAATGAGGTATCATCTCACCCCAGTTAGAAGGCTATTATAAAAAAGTCTAAATAAATGTTGGAGAGGGTATGGAGAAAAGAAAACCCTTGTGCACTGCTTTATGGGAATATAAATTGGTGCAGCCACTATGGAAAAGAGTATAAAGGTTCCTTAAAAAACTAAAAATAGAACTACAATATGATTCAGGTATCCCACTCCTTGGTATTCATCTGGAAAATATGAAAACTCTAATTCAAAAAGATACATGCAGACAGCAGTGGGATCAGGCTGGTGGAGGATTAAGACATGATGCTCACCTTCTCCCACAAACACATCAAAAAAATCTACATGTAGATCGATTTGCATAGAAAATCTACTGACTGCTGGCATAAGACCTTAGACCTCCAAAAAGTTCAAGAAACCCTCCACATAACTGGGTACAACAAAAGGAAAAGAGAGAGAGAGAGAGATGAGGGAAAAAAGAAATCAGGACAGGACCAGCACTCTTGATCCTGAGAGGGAACTGTGAAAGAGGAAAGGAATCTGCACCCTAGGAGGAAAGCTAACTGATGGAGAGATCAGCCATGATGGAAGGGGAACCTCAAAGCCCTGGATAAAAGCACAGCAACTGGACTGAGGGAGGCAAAGCAGAGAGAGCGAGCTGCACAGACCATTGGTACCATTGCCCCATGGACACCACAGCCTGAAACACTCAGGCTCGGTCTGGGTGCTGAGACTCTGCAGTCAGAGATCAGTTATGAGGAGAGAACTAGGGTTGGCTGTGTGGAGACAACCCAAAGGGCTAGGGAGCTACAGGATGAGGAGTGGAGTGCCACAGCTGAGAAAGCATGGAAGGAGGCCTAAGCCCACAGAAGCAAGGTGCCACTGTTGGGGAGAGCTAGAAGAAAAGGAATGGGGCTACCATAGGAATTTATTTCTCTGTGCAGTGCTCAGGTAGCAGGGTGCCTCTTCATGCAGGTTACGAGCAGGCTGCATGTGCAAATATCTGCAGCCATCTCAGACTCCCAGGGTGGATGCAGCCCACCACTACTAGGGGTCCTATAAACAGGAATCACCTGCAGCCACAGTCACCTTGGTGGTCACCACCTAGGAGGGCACTGCCACCTGTTGCCCTCACTCTTCTGGGAATGCACATGTCCTGCCTTTGCTGCTGCCTCCACCTTCCTGAGGGTTACTGCCACTGCTCAGGGCCCTGTAACCAGAAGCCTGTGCCCCTACCTCCCTGTGGGTCCTCCCCACTGTCAAGGGCAGAGCAATCAGGCACTGCTTACAGGTCCTACCCATTGTCCCCATCTTCCTGGAAGCATGTGCAGGTCATATACTGGCACACCTCCTATCAAGGGAACAACAGCCTGCACACACTGAGGAAAGAGACAGCAAGATCCAAACCAAAAGCAGGCCTCAGGCCAAAAATAATAATAATAATAATGAGCCCTCAAAAGCTACCCAGGGGAACTCTTGCATATAAATAGCCCTCCAAGTCTAGAGTAGATAGTTGTTTTCCCTAAACTCACAGAATAAGGAAAATATAAACAAAATGAAGAAGCTCAGAAGCCATTCCCAGTTAAAAGGACAGGATAATTCCCCTGAAGGAAGAAACAATGAAATAGACCTCTAAAGTCTAACAGACACTGAGCTCAAAAAGGAGGCAATGAAAATACTGAAGGAATTAAGAGCAGATGTGAACAGTAATGCAGATTACTTTAGAAAGGAACTAGAAAACATGAGTGGCCAAGAAAAATTAGAAAATTAATTTGCAGAGATGCAAGTTGAATTAAAGGCATTGAAGAGAAGAATGAATAATGCAAAGGAACAAATAAGTGACTAAAAGAAGAATGCTGGAAATCACCCAATCAGGATAGCATACAGAAAACCAAATAAATAAACATGAATGCAATATAAGAGATATATGGGATAATATAAATGGCAAATCTAGGCATGATAGGGATTACAGAAGGAGAAGAAAAAGAAAAGGGGATTTGAAGAAATTATGGCTGAAATCTTTCCAAATCTAAAGGAAACAAATATGAAGATTTGAGAAGCACAGAGGACCCCAAACAAGCTAAACCCAAACAGACCTATAATAAGATGTATTATAATAAAAATGGCAGAAGTTAAAGATAAGAAGGGGATCCTAAAGGCAGCAAGAAAAAAAAAAAGAGTTAATTATAAGGGAACCCCCATAAGACTATAAGCTGATTTCTCTACAGAAACACTACAGACCAGAAGAGAGTGGCATGATATATTCAAAGTTCTAAGAGGGAAAAATTGGAGTCTAGAATACTCTACCCAGCAAAATTATCATTTAAAATAGGAGAAATAAAGAACTTCTCCAACTAACAAAAACTAAAAGAATATAGCAATATTAAACCCATTCTAAAAGAAATACTGAAAGGTCTCCTCTAAATAGGAAAGAAGTAAGAAGATATAGGATGGAGGAAATCATAATTGGAAAGTAATCACTTAAATAAGTAGATCTAAAAAAAAATCTTATTTGTAAAAGCAACGATAAACACAAGGAACAACAAAAGGATAAACATGAAGATGTAAAAAAGGAGATCATTATCATAAAATGTGGGGAAGGAAAGTAGGAAAATCTGCAATCTCTCTCTCTCTTTTTTTAGAATGCATTTGAGCCTGTATCACTCTCAGATTAAAGCAAGTAGACATAATAAGGGGTTGACATATTTGAAAAAGAGGGCAACTACAAATCAAAACCAAACAATAAATTCATAAAAACTAAAAAGAAGAGGATATGAGCATAAAATAAAAGGAAATTATCCAACCAAAAAAATAAAAGAACAAAGAAAAACATAGAATTAACAGGAAAACAAGGTTTAAAATGGCAATAAATACATATTTATCAACAAGTACCCTAAATCTCAATGAATTTAAGACTCCAATAAAAAAAACATAGAGTGGCAGACTGGATTAAAAAAACAAGAGCCTATAGCAGGCTGCCTACAAGAGACTCACTTAGGGCAAAGGACATATATAAATTGAAAGTGAGGGGATGGAAATGACAGGAACACGGGATTCGAAATACTCATATCAGACAAAATAGACTTTAAAATGAAGGCCATAAAGAAGGACAAAGGACACTATTTAATGATAAAAGGATCCATTCAAGAAGAGGATATTATAATAATCAATATATATGCCCCCAATATAGAAACACCCAGATACATACAACAAATACTAACAGATATAAAAGAAATTGATGGGAATAAAATAATAGTAGGAGAATTCAACACCCCACTCACATAAATAGACAGATCCTCTAGATGGAAAATCAATAAGGCAACAGAGATCATAAATGACACAATGGAACAGTTAGACTTAATTGATATTTTCAGGACATTACTTCTAAAAAAAAAAAATCCCAAAAAACCCAGAATATATATTCTTTTCAAGTGCACATGGAACATTCTCTAGGATTGACTACATACTGGGGCACAAAACTAATCTTGATGTATTTAAGAGTATAGAAATTATTTCAAGCACTTTCTCTGACCACAGTGGCATGAAACTAGAAATCAACCACAGGAAAAGAAATGAGAAAGCAACTGACTAAATGGAAAATAAACAATATGCTACAAAAAACCAATTGGTCAATGAGAAAATAGCAAGGAAATTAAAAAATACCTCAAGACAAAAGAATCAAAACACAACCATTAAAAATCAATGGGATAGTGGCAAACCAGTCCTCAGGGATAAGTTCATAGCAATACAGTTCTTCCTTGAAAAAGAAGAAAAATCTCAAATAAACAACCTAACCTACCACCTAAAAGAATTAAGAAAAAGAAGATAAAAACAAAACAAAACAAAGCCACCCTGAAGTCAACAGAAGGAAGGAAATCATAAAGATCAGAGAGGAAATCAATAAAAGAGATAGAAAAATATAAAAATCAATAAAACCAAGAGCTGATTCTTTGAAAGGGTAAACAAAATTGCCAAACCTCTTGCCAGACTCACCAAGAAGAGAGTGAAACAAAATAAGAAATGAAATAGTAGAAATCTTAATGGATTTCTACTAAAGCAAAATAAAAAACAAAATAAGAAATGAAAAAGTAGAAAAACAAAATAAGAAATGAAAAAGTAGAAATCTCAATGGATACTGCAGAAATACAAAAAACCGTAAGAGAATACCGTGAACAATTAAATGCCAGCAAATTTGACAACCTAGAAGAAATGGATAACTTTCTGGAAATATACAGCCCTCCAAAACTGAATCAAGAAGAGAAAGACCATCTCAACAGACCAATCACTAGAAAGAAATTGATTATGCAATAAAAACACTTCCTACAAGCAAAGTCCAGGGCCAGATGGCTTCGCAGGAGAATTCTACCAAACATACAAAGAACTTAAACTCATCCTTCTTAAAGTTTTCCAAAAAAACTGAGGAAGAAGGAACACTCTCAAAGACATTCTATGAAGCCACCGTCACCCTAATACCAAAACCAGACAAAGACAATACCAAAAAAGAAAATTATAGACCAATATCTTTGATGAGTATAGAAACAAAAATCTTCAACAAAATTTTAGCCAACTGAATTCAACAACACATAAAAAAGATCATACACCACGCCCAAGTGAGTTTCATCCCAAATGCACAAGGATGGTTCAACATATGCAAATCAATAGATGTCAAACACCACATTAAAAAAGAAATGTCAAAAAACACATGATCATCTCAAAAGATGCAGAAAAAGCATTTGGCAAAATCCAACACTCAATCATGATAGAAACTCTTACCATTTTAAATCAACTATGATAAAAAATTTTTTAAAAAAGATACATGCACTCTAATGCTCACAGTGGCACTATTTGCAATAGCTAAGACACTGAAGCAACCTAAGTGTCCACAATAGACAATTGCCTTAAGAAGTGGTATGTATGTATATATGTATGTATGTGTGTGTGTGTATATGCAGTATATATTATATATATATAATGTAGTACTACCCAGTCATGAAAAAATATTGCAATTTGTGGCAATGTGATGGACCCAGAGAATATTATTCTTAGTGAGGTAAGTCGGAGAAAGACAAATACTGTATGTTATCACTCATGTGTGGTACCTAAACTGATAATACCAATGAATCTATATACAAAACAGAAATAGACTCACAGACTTAGAAAACAAATTTATGATTACCAAAGGAGAGAGGGAAGGGAAGAGGACAAAGTAGGAATATTGGATTAACCGATACAAGCTAGTTTACATAAAATAGATAAACAGTAGGGGTTTACTATACAGCATAGGGAATTATACCCAATATCTTGCACCTACGATGGAATATAATCTGCCAAAACAACAACAACAAAAACCAGAATCATTTTGTTGTACAGTTGAAACTAACACAGTATTGTAAATCAACTATACTTCAATAAAAAAGTTAGAAATGACAAAAAAATCCTATTTTCTTTCGTTCACATTCTATGAATTATAATTACCAAGATTTTCAGGATGACATCATTGATCAGTATAGAGTCTTTTAAAAGTATGTAGAGCAAGGATGTGATTTTGCACAATGTATTAGAGGGAGGGGATATTTTCATCAGATGATTTTTAAATTCTTTGTTATTTCCTTGTCAAAATAAAGTATTCATTCATTATCACAATTAGTAAATGGGTAAACATCTTATTTACATCACTGCTTCAAATGGCTTGCTGTGATGTTTTTCTTCATTTTATTCAGTTAGTCTTTATAAGGCTGAATCTTTTGAAACTCAAGTTTGCACATTAGAAAAGGTCCCAAGAATTGTACATAGGTACCTTTAAAATAATTTGGATCAGGGAGTTCCCCTCGTGGCGCAGTGGTTAACGAATCCGACTAGGAACCATGAGGTTGCGGGTTCGATCCCTGGCCTTGCTCAGTGGGTTAAGGATCTGGCGTTGCCGTGAGCTGTGGTGTAGGTCGCAGACGCGGCTCGGATCCCGCGTTGCTGTGGCTCTGGCGTAGGCTAGTGGCTACAGCTCTGATTAGACCCCTAGCCTGGGAACCTCCATATGCCGCGGGAGCGGCCCAAGAAATAGCAAAAAAAAGACAAAAAAAATAATAATTTGGATCAAAGCCGCTAGACTTTGCATAGTGATGTATTTAACTTTTACTGGTAATAAATGCAGCATGCCAATAAACAAGTCCTTAAGATACATAAGCATAATGAGTACTATAAATATATACCACCCTTGAGTAAACAATAGCTAATTTTTAGGGACTAAGAGGCCTTGAATTGCAAAAAGTTTTAGGAGCATTAAATTTTCTAAGGTAAATTTTATTTAATGGATAGTTTTATTTTTATCCACACAATGTATTAACTTTCGGAAGGTTTTAATACAGTATTTATATTCCATTTAGAGTACCTTACTTTAAATTTTTAAATTTTAATTCCGTTTTTAAACATGTTTACTGGATTACATTTTGCTAGAAACAATTTTTTTTTTTTTTTTGTCTTTTGTCCTTTTAGGGCCACACTCAGTGGCATATGGAGGTTCCCAGGCTAGGGGTCTGACTGGAGCTGTTGCTGCCGGCCTACGCCAGAGCCACAGCAATGCCAGATATGAGCTGCGAGCTGCGTCTGCGACCTACACCACAGTTCACAGCAATGCCGGATCCTTGACCCACTGAGTGAGGCCAGGGATCACCCGCAACCTCATGGTTCCTAGTTGGATTCCTTTCTGCTGTGCCATGACAGGAACTCCAGAAACAATTTTTTATAGGCTCGGTTAGCATAATATCACAAAACTATCTTGCCTGTTTTCCTTATCCTTTTCTACCCCGTCATATTTTTTTCTTTGAAAATTAGGAATCAAGGATACTTATTCCTCCTCTTGTTTAGAACTCAAATGCTGCTGATTATTTTGAAGGAAAGAAGTCTGCAATAGCATCTTAAAATAGAACATGGAATTTTAGTGCCATCTTGTGGCGGAGGCTGTTCTCCGTATGTTCTATGTCCTGTGTCATAGAATTGGATTTGTTAGTTGTGGACTTCTAATAGGAAAATGTACTTCTGAGAGTAGCTAGAGACTCCAAAAATTTAAGTTGATATAAAGAGTTTTAAGGCAATAAATTTCCTTATACTCAATCTGTCTCCTCCCTGCGCCAACTTGACTGTGTCTATTGTGTAGGCACTATACCATTTCCTTTTTTCCAACCTTCCTTTTACACTTAGGATCCTCCTCCTTACTAGAGCAGGACCTGCTTCTCACCCCTTCTGGGCCTCACCAGAGTTCACTGCTCAATAGTATTAAAAACCCTGGGAGCTCAATACAGAGAATTTTGAATTAATTGGTGTGTGCAGGGAAGTGGAATCATAATTATCGTTCAATAAAAATTTTGCCAGTCAGATGGTTGCTTAACATTCTTTAAAATTATTTAGTTTCTACAAAAAGAAAAACTGATTTAAGATTTCATCTGATCATTTACTAAAATGAATCTTGGCAATAAGTCACTATCTGATTTTTTCCTTTTGATCTAAAATTTACATATACTAAAATGTGCAAATCTTATTTAGGAAATATTCATAATATTGGGGTTCAAAATATTACAATTTCATTCCTCTGTACATATTAGTGTAACCATAGTTTCTTACGCTTATGTGAAAAATAGATTTGATGACAAAATGTTTTACATAAGCAATAAACTCATCTCATTAAATTATGGACTTTCAGTGAAATATGTGAATTAGCTATATTGTTCTGATCACTTATATAATACTAAAATTATAACAAATCTACAAGAAATATTTAGCACTTAAAATATAGTAAATTAAAAAATATGATTATATTTTCTTGCATAGAAGTTTTATACAATGACTAATGTGTTTTTTAAAGCATAAAACATATCATATTGGGATAAAATTCTGTGGGGCAACTGGCATAAAAGTCCAAGTTAGTATATACACAATGGAACATTACTCAGCCATAAAAATGTACAAAATAGTACCATTTGCAGCAACATGGATGGACCTAGAGATTATCATACTAAGTGAAATAAGTTGGAGAAAGACAAGTAATATATGATATCATTTATATGTGGAATATAAAAAGTGATATGAAGGGACATATTTACCAAACAAAAAGATTCACAGACATAGCAAATAAACTTAGGGTTTCCAAATTTAACCAAAGTTTAAAAATGGGGGAAGGGATAAATTAAGGATTTGGAATTAATAGATGCACACTACTATATATAAAATAAACAACAGGAACCTGTTGTATAGCATAAGGAACTATATTCAGTATTTTGTAATAACCTATAACAGATAAGAATCTGAAAAAGAATAGATATGGAGAGAGATATGTGTAACTGAGTTACTTGCTATACACTTGAAACACTGAAATAAACTATATTTCAATTTAAAAAAATGGGAAAAAAGTACAAATTAAAGGAGTGAAATTAAGATTTCCAGCTGTAAAAGGAGCTTGTCTGTAAATGCATAAATAGATACTGGTGGGTAGAGGACTCAATGAAGTTGGATATTTTTTAAAATCAACACTTTTATTTAAAAATGGAAATGAGTTTGTGAGGAAAACCACTTTCACTTGTGCTTTAGATTGAGGTAATATTATCTGAAAGTGAAAGTAAGACAAAATCTGAGTAGTCTATAGAATAATTCAAATAAGAGCCATATTTCTAGATCTAGGAAACTATGGTATGCTAAGATCAAAATCAAAACAAAGGAAAATTGTTTGTAGAATGTATTTTTTTGTTTTTCTGATTAGAATTGAAGTGCCCTGTATCTGTCTCATTGTAAGATCCTGTTGATTTGTAAGCTGCACTATTGATTCAATTAAATTTTTTTCTGGTGTCAAAAATTGGCACTGCATTCAATGCAATGGATATACAGAGTTAAAAAAATCTAATGTAAGAAATGTTAAATAATGGTGTGTGTGGGAGTGAGGAAATGTCTTAAGATCAAAGAAATAAGCTATATGCAAACAATCGTTTTTTAAAACGACAAAGTTAAATGTGATGTGACTAACACTCATCAAAGTTATTATGAATAGTGACAGCAAATAACAAATGCTGAATGCCTATTATTGGAAGAATGTGGTGCTGGGTAACACAGAGATATAGAATATGGTCATTTTGTTATATAAAAAGAAGAAAATTTAATAAGGGAAAACATTACAGTTGGTATAACAATTCGGAAGCACTCACAGAATAGATTGAACTGTAAATGAAGAGCAGGATTTAGATCTGTGTAGAGAAGAGAGTGGCAAACTATGGCTCAAGACCCAGAGCTCACCCAACATCTGTTTTGTATAACACCTCAAGCTAAGAATTATTTTAATATTATTTAACATTTCTTACATTAGATTTTTTAACTTAAAATATTTAAGCATATAGCTTATTTCTTTGATCTTAAGACATTTCCTCACTCCCACACACACCATTATTTAACATTTCTTACATTAGATTTTTAAATATTTTAATTATTTTAATATGGCTTAAAAAATTAAAAATAATATTTGGTAGCACATGAAAATTATGTGAAATTCAAATATTGGAGCATATCTACACTTATTCATTTACTGTTGGGCTCATTTTGCTGTATAGGGCAGAGTTAAGTACTTGTAACAGAGACTATATGATTTGCAAAGCCTAAAATATTTGTTATCTGATCTTTAACACAAAATGTTTGCTTATTTCCAATGCACAGAAGCAACTTTATAGGGAGAACTGGTGACACTCACAAAGGCTCAGTGGTGGAAGTACAGGGTGATGAAGTAGAAGTAGTAGAAGAAAAGTCAGTAGAGATGGGTGTGGGTCAGCTTGAGCGACTTTACACTAGGTATGATGTGCCATAGAAATTTTCTGAGCCAGGAAATGATTGTCATAGTGCTCTTTAGAAAGATTAATTTGGCAGCAGTATGTAAAATAGATTAAAACACAGTATTAACAACTGGAGTAGAGAAGCATGTTAGAAGATTAAAGCAATGGTATAAACATGAGGCAGTGTGTATCTGGGGTTTAGCAGTGATTTGGGAATAAAAAGAAACAAAAAACACTAACTCTAACATATATTATTAATGATGAATAGCAATATGACTTCAAATATTTTTTAATCTGAATTATATCCCACATCTAGTAAAGATTATTCAACCCAAATCTGTTCAACAGAACCAATGAAATAAGGCACCTTTCCAAATATAAAATTAATGAACCAATCACAAAATCCATTCTTGAATGTAATGTCATGAATTTAGTCATCTATTAAATTATTTATTCACTATAAATTTATTCTGTGCCTACTATGTTCTAATTACTATTCCTGGTGATGAATAAAAAGCAGGGAACAAAAGAGACAAAAAAAAGTCATCAAGATAATGGAGTAGGAAGACATGAACCTCAACTTTCCCCACAAACTTTAAAAGTATCTCTACATATGGAACGATTCTAAAAAAAAAAAACGAACATCAGAAAAAAAAAAACTAGCAGGAGAATTCCTATACAACCAAAGTTTCAAGAAAGATCTCCGTGTGACAGTGTAGGACGGAAAAAAAAAAAATCAAGTTGGGACCTGCGCCCCTGGAAGAGATGTCCAAAGAAGAGAATGTCCACATGGATGAACTCTAGCCCTTGAAAGGAAGCATACTGACTCACAATATAAGCATCCAAGTCCTGGGGTCCTGTATGGAGGAGAGAAGTCTCTTTGTCTGCTGGGAAATCCATGAGACAGATAGAAGGGCTAGAGAAGCTTAGGCTCTAAGCTTCTAGACGCTGGCTTGCTAACAATCAGAGTGGAGAGAGCCTTGCACTGGCAGCTGCCACCTCGCTGCAATTCCGTATTCAAACAGTGAATGCCCTAGCCCCGTCATTCCACATCACAGTCTGGTGCTGGATCAGGGCATAGATCTGGTATAACTATGCAGAGACAGACCAGGGTGCCTAGGATGTGATCAGGGTGGCCCCAAGGAGACCATGGTCAGTGCACACACAGAAGTGGCAGTTAACCTGGGCGGACACTGTTCCCATGTGCATTGGGTGGTGCCATAGAATGTGCAGTGGCTAAGCACTGAATTTTGAGCATACTGCCCCAGGAAGAGAACTTGATCTAGTTTCAAGGAGACAACTCAAAGGCCTGGGATGTGATCTAAGTAGAACCTTGGAACCCATTGTCAGAGAACACATCAGGCAATACCATAAGAACAAGCAGTGACTAAGCCCTGAATCTTGGCTTAAACCCTCCTCAGGCAGTAGTACTCAGTGATTCACTTCACAAGAATACTCTGGATCACCCACTTGACTCCACAGCTTAGTGCTAGGTCTGAGGCAGACAGTCTGCCACAGATGCAGCACAGAGCCCAGGCAGAGGCACATCCACCTCAATTCCTGCAGCTACAACACCCTGATTCCCCAGCCAAATCCATGCACAGTGCTGCACTAGATCTGGAGCAAACACAACAGAGAGAGGGATATGACCTTGTACTGCTTTTGGGCAGAACTGCAGATGCCTACACAGGCAGTATATAGGTTCTCTGTGACCACTCAGGCCTCATTTGCTTCAGAAATTACCAATTTTGAGGCAGAGAATGCACTCAAGAGCAATGGAGTCTGACTGAATTTGACCATTAGGACTTCTAATCCAACAACTGAGGAACTTATCTGCTCCTAGCAGGGTGGTGACAGCCATAGAACAAAGAAGAGGCCACATCTCACACTGAGCATAGGCTCTAGACACCACAGCACCAATCACACCCTCTATCAAGAGGATTATAGCCAGCACACCGAAGAGCTGTGGTTGCCATCCATACTAAAACTAGTTCTTGCACCAAAAATATTGGACACACACCGTCTACATAAGGATGCTCCCATATAAAAACACCCTACAAGACCACTGTAGATAACTGTTTCTTCTAAATTCATTGAGACAAAGTAAAATGGAAAAGCAGAGGAACCAGTTCCAATTAGTAGAATAAGAGAAATCCCCTGAGAAAACAAATAATGAAACAGACCTCACCAGTCTATTATACTCTGAGTTCAAAAGAAAGTAATTTTTTTTTGTCTTTTGTCTTTTTAGGGCCACACCCATGGCATATGGAGGTTCCTAAGCTAGAGGTCTAAATGGAGCTGTTGCCACTGGCCTATGCCAGAGCCACAGCAATGCCAGATATGAGCCATATCTGCAAACTACCCCACAGATCATGGCAATGCTGGATCCTTAACCCACTGAGTGAGGCCAGGGATTGAACCTGCAACCTCATGGTTCCTAGTCGGATTTGTTTCTACTGTGCCATAATGGGAACTCCAAAAGAAAGTAGTAAGAATTCTAAAGGAATGAAAAAACATTGATATAAATGCAGATCACTGTAACAAGGAACTAGAAACTGTAAAGATGATCCAATCAAAGAGAGACAATTCAATCACCAAGATAAAAACAAACCTAGATGCAATGAATAGCAGACTAAATGACACATAAGAATGTGTAAGTGATCTAGAAGACAAAATTATGGAAATCACCTAATCAGAACGAGTAGACAGAAAGACAAATTGAAAAAAAAAAGAAACATGTAAGATTTGTGGAATATAAAGTGTGTCAGAGGAAGAGACAGAGAAAAGAGGATTGAAAAAATTTTTTAAAGAAATTAAGGGTAAGAAGTTCTCAAACCTGAAGAAGATAACAGACATCCAGTGACAGGAAGCAGAGAGGTCTCCCAAACAATATGAGCCAAAACAGACTCACATCAAGACATCATCATAAAATGACAAAAATTAGAGGAAAACAGGATTCAAAAGGTAGCAATGTAAAAAGAGAGGGTTTTTGTTGTTGCTGCTCTTGTTTTTTAACAAGGAAACCCTTTCAAGGCTATCAGCTGATTTCCCTGCAGAAACTTTACAGACCAGAAGGGAGTGACCTGATATATTCAAAGTCATTAAAGGGAAAAACCTGTAAACTAGGATCCTTTATCCAGCAAGATTATCATTTAGAATAGAACGATAGATAATTTCTCAAACAAGCAAAAACTAAAAGAATTCAGCAATACTAAGCCTATCCTAAAAGAAATATTGAAGAGTCTTCTCTAAATAGAAAACAAGAATCTATAGGAAAGGAACAATCACAATAGGAATGGCAAATATATAAAAGGATTGAAAGTCACTTAAATAAGCCATTACAGAGATTTTAAAAACAACCAAAAATTTTTGTGGAAGTAAAACAGAAACAGACTCACAGATTAGAAATCAAACATGTGGTCATCAAAGGGAAAAGGGAGAAGGAAGGATGAATTAATAGTATAGTATTAACAGAAAGGAACTATCATATTAAAAAAATAAGCAAAAAAATTTACTATACAGGGAACTGCATTTAATATCTTATAAGAATCCATTAAAAGAATCTGAAAAAACATACAGGTGAATCACTGCTGCACACTTGAAACCAACACTATATTGTAAACAACTATACTTAAAAAAAAAAGGTTAAAAGATGTTAACTGAATATGCTAAGAAAATTTTTTTGGTGAATTGATTATAACTACAATTAACAGTAAAAGAATAAGCATGAAGATGTAAAATAGGACATTAAAATCACAACATGTGCAGAAGGGGAGTTTAAAAATGTATATTTTTAAAAATGCATTTGAGCTTCTATGATCATTAGATTAAAGCAAATAGAGGTAGTTATGGGTTGATATACTTGAGTTCCATGGTAACCACAAATCAAAACATACAACAGGATTGCAAAAACCAACAAGAAAGGAACTCAAGCATATTACAAAAGAAAATTACTAAACCGCAAAAGAAAAAACAAAGAGAAAAAATGAACAAAGAAGAACTACAAAAACAACTGGAAACAAACAAAAAGGAAATAAGTATATTATGAATAATTACTTTAAATGCCAGTGGACTAAAAACTGCAACCAAAAGACATAGAGTATATGATTGGATTAAAAAAACCAAAAAAACAAAAACCAAAGCCTTCAACATGCTGCCTAGACTTCAGGGCAAAAACACAGACTGAAAGTAAGTGAAAGGAAAAAGATTTCATCCAAATGGAAATGACAAGAGAGTAGGGGTAGCAACACTCGTACCAGACAAAATAGACTTTAAGACCAAGTCCATGAGAACGACAAAAAGGACATTATATAATGGTAAAGAGATCAATACAAGAATAAGATTTTTTACTTGTTAACATATATTCACTTGATACAGAAGCAGCTAAATATATAAAGCACATACAAACAGACTTAAAGGGAAAAATGAACAATAATATAATAATAGTGTGAGGCTTTAAAAACATATAGACATCAATGGTCATCAATGTTCTCATCCAAACAGAAAATCAGTAGGGTATTATAAGTCGTAAATGACATGACAGACCAGTTGGATTTGATTGATATCTATAGGACACCACATCCATAAAACCAAAGTACGCATTCTTTTCAATTGCACATGGACTGCTCTATAGGATAGACAATATACTGTCAGAAAACAAGCCTCAACGCATTGAAGAGGATACAAATTATTTCATACAACTTTTCTGACCACGATGGTATGAAACAAGAAATCCACTGCAGAAATAAAAATGGGAAAAGGACAAACATGTGGAGACTGAACAACATGCCACTAAAAACCCAATGATGGTCCCCAGTCACTGAGCTGCCCCTGAGGACGCAGCAACCTCCCCCTTGAGCCCCTTTGCTTCCCAACACTCCTTACCCCCTGCCCGCCTTCTCCCGCTGCTGCCTTCCGTGGGCTGTTTCCACCAAGGCAAAGGAATCCTATCCTATGCCCGCTATTCAGAACCTCCACTCTTTCGACCCCTTTGCTGATGCAAGTAAGGGTGATGATCTGCTTCCTGCTGGCACTGAGGATTATATCCATATAAGAATTCAACAGAGAAATGGCAGGAAAACCCTTACTACTGGCCAAGGGCTTGCTGATGATTACGATAAAAAGAAACTAGTGAAGGCGTTTAAGAAGAAATTTGCCTGCAATGGTACTGTAATTGAGCATCCAGAATATGGAGAAGTAATTCAGCTACAGAGTGACCAGTGCAAGAACATATGCCAGTTCCTTTTAGAGATTGGACTGGCTAAGGATGACCAGCTGAAGACTCATGGGTTTTAAGTGCTTTTGGCTCACTGAAGCTTAAGTGAGGATTTCCTTGCAATGAGTAGAATTTCCCTTCTGTCACTTGTCACAAGTTTAAAAACCTCACAGCTTGTATAATGTAACCATTTGGGGTCTGCTTTTAACTTGGACTAGTGTAACTCCTTCATGCAAAAAACTGAAAAGAGCCATGCTGTCTAGTCTGGAAGTCCCTCATTTAAACAGAGGTCAAGCAGCAGGCACCTGGCAGTGTCCAGCCTGAAACAAAGCAATAAGGTGATGTTTCAGCCAAGTCCAGAGCCCCAAGATCACAGATGGCTATGTCTGTCCAGAAGCTCCTAAGCAAGTCCTCTCCAGAGTTTCCTGCCCTAAGAGAATGTCACCACCTGAACAGCCCTCAGTGAAGCTGAGCGGAGGATGGGGTAAGGCAGCTGTACTGCTAGAGGGAGGCTGTGGCCATCAGGGCAAGATCCTCTGGCGTCTCCAATGTGACCAGGTGGGCAGAGCTTAGAACAGAGGTGATAGGACATCTTGCTTGCCACCAAGGTCTTTTTGACCAGACATATACTAGTTAATGTCCAAATAGAATGTGAGGCCAACCTACTATCAGAGATAAACTTTTGACAAGGGAACAAGTTACAAACTGATTATTAGTTCATGTAGCTGTAGAGCTTACTAGCAAGAGCTGCCCAATGCCATGTGAAGTAACAAACTGTTTTTATTGTTTTTTTGGTGTTCTCCCCCCCTTCAGTTTTAATGTTATGTAATGTATTTAAACCCTTATTTAAATAAAACTTGTTTTCAGAAAATAAGTAAAAAAACCCCCAATGATCAATGATGAAACCAAAGAAGAAATCACAATATACCCTAAAACAAATGAAAATTAAATACAACCATACAAAATCTGTGAGATGTAGCAAAAGCAATTCTAATAGGGAGATTGATATTGATACAGGTCTCCCTTTAGAAACAAGAAAAGTCTCAAACAACCTAACTACCTCCTAAAACAATTAGTAAAAGAACAAAACACAAAATCAGCAGAAGGAAGAAAATAATAAAGATCAGAGAGGAAATAAATAAAATAGAGGTTAAAAAACAATAGAAAAGATGAAGCCAAGAGCCGGTTTTTTGAAAAGATAAAAATTTTCAACCCTTTAGCCATGCTCACTAATAAGAGAGAACCCAAATAAACAAAATTAAGAAATGAAAGAAGAGAAATAACCATCTAACAGAGATACAAAAAGTCATAAGAGAATACTCTGAAGAGTTACATGCCAAGAAGTTGGCCAACCTACGAGAAATGAACAAATTTCTAGAAAAACACAGTCTGTCAAGACTGACTAAAGAAGAAACAGATCATTTGAACAGACTGATCATTAGAAGTGAAACAGAATCTGTAATAAAAGTAACTCCCTCCAAACAAAAGTCCAAGACCAGGTGGCTTCACTAGGGAATTTGACCAAACATACAAAGAAGAAATTATACCTATCCTTCTCAAACTACTCCAAAAAAAAAAAAAACAAAAAAAGCCCAAAAAACCCCAAACAAACAAAAACAAGAGCAAGGAATGCTCCTAAAATTAATTTTTAAAATTACTCAAGTGAATTTAGCACATCTGTAGTTGTATAATGATCACAACAATCCAATTTCACCCTGAAATTAATTTTATAAAGCTACCATGACCCTGATGCCAAAGCCAGACAAAGATACTACAATAAAAGAAAATTATAGGCCAATAGCTTTGCTGAATATGGATGCAAAAATCCTCAACAAAATGCAGCAAATCAAATTCAACAATACATAAAAGAGTCATATACCATGATCAAGTTGGATTCATTTCAGTGTCATAAGAATGGTTCAACATATTCAAAACTTAATCAGTGTGATGCACCACATTAAAGAAAGGAAAATCAAAAACCACAGGATCATCTTAATAGATTTAAGAAAAATTGTCCAAGGAGTTCCCATTGTGGCTCAGCAGAAACGAACCCGACTAGTATCCATGAAGATGTGGGTTCAATCCCTGGCCCCACTCAGTGGGTAAAGGATCTGGCATTGCTGTGAGCTGTGGTTTAGGTCATGTGAGCTGTGATGTAGGTCATAGATGTGGCCTGGATCTGGCATTGCTGTGGCTTGTGAATTAGGCCAGTAGCTGTGGCTCTGATTCAACCCTTAGCTTGGGCACTTCCATATGCTTTGAGAGCAGCCCTAAAAAAAAAAAAAAAGCAAAAGCATCAGCAATGTGGTATTAGCACAAAAATAATCAAAACAATGTGGTATTAGCACAAAAATAAATATATTTTTATATTTCAATGGAACAGAGAGCCCAGAAGTAAACTGACACACCTACATTCAATTAATCTATGACAAGGAAGGCAAGAATTGAAAATGGATAAAAGATGGTCTCTTCACTAAGCAGTGTTGGGAAAGCTAGACAGCTATATGCAAACCAATGAAATTAGAATACTGCCTCACACCATATACAAAAATAAACTCAACATGGTTTAAAGACATGATACCCTATGACTCCTAGAATAGAACTAGGCAAAACATTCTCTGACATAAATTATAGCAATATTTTCTTAGATTAGCCTCTCCAGTCACAATAAACGAAAGGAAAAAAATTGGAACCTAATCAAATTCAAAAGCTTTTGGATATTTTGGAGATTAAGCCGTTGTTGGTCGCATTGTTTGGAACTATTTTCTCCCATTCCGTAGGCTCTCTTTTTGTTTTGTTTGTGGTTTCCTTTGTTGTGCAAATGCTTGTAAGTTACATTATGACCCATTGGTTTATTTTTGTTTTTATTTCTATTGCCTTGGGCAACTGTTTTCTTAGGAAAACATTTGTACAGTTGATGTCAGAGAATATTTTGCCTATGTTCTTTCCTAGGAGTTTTATGGTGTCTTATCTTACGTTTAAATCTTTAAGCCATTTTGAGTTTATTTTTGTGCATAGTGTGAGGGTGTGTTCTAATTTCACTGATTTACATGCAGCTGCCCAGTCTTCCCAGCACCACTTGCTCTAGATACTTTTTCCCATTTTATATTCTGGCCTCCTTTGTCAAAGATTAATTGACCATAGGTGTCCGAGTTTATTTCTGGGTTCTCTATTCTGTCCCATTGGTATATATGCATGTTTTTGTACCAATACCACACTGTCTTGATTAATATAGCTTTGTACAAAAAAAATTGAAACATTAGGAGACCTAAATATATATTTCTCCGAAGAAAACATACAACTGGCCAAGAGGCCCATGAAAAAATGCTCAACATCAGTAGTTATTAGAGAAATGCAAATCAAAACTACTATGAGGTACCACCTCACACCAAACAGAATAGCTATCATTAAGTCTACAAATAACAAATGTTGGAGACGGTGTGAATAAAATGGATCCTCTTACACTGTTAGTGGGAATGTAAACTGGTACAACCACTATGGAAAACAGTATGGAGTTACCTCAGAAAACTAGATATAGAATTACCATATGGAGGGATGGAGACAAGATGGCGGAAGAGTAGGGGAACACGCTCGCCCTCTCCCACAAACACAACAAAAAAAAACACATCTACAGGTTAAGCGACTCGCACAGAACAGCAATCAATCGCTGGCAGAAGAACCTAAACTCCAATAATGGCAAGAATCTCATGACATAACTGGGTAAAATAAGAGAAAAGAGAATGAGAGAAGGTGAATCTGAACTGGACGGGTGCTCCCGAAAGGGGACTATGGAGGAGAAAGGGATCCCACACCCTGGAAAGTCACCTACTCTACAGAAAGATCAACTGAATTGGCGAGTCTCCAGATGCAGAGAAGAGTGCAGCAGTAAGACAGAGTACTGAAAAGCAGAGCGAGAACTGAACAGATCATCTGAACTACTGGCACAGTCACCAAAAACTGAGACGCTTGGGTAGGGGTTGGGCACTGAGATGGCTCCAGAGGCTGGGGTGGGTGGTGCAGAGACTACTTTGGGGGGTCTAGGAGCAGGTTTGATGGGGCAGTCTTTGGGGGGTCTAGGAACTGGTCTGTCAGGTTTGACGGGGCAAAGACTGCCTGGGAGACTAGAAAGCAGAGTGTTGCGGGGGGAGGGAGCAATACGCTAAGGGCTGGGAAGTGGAAAGCCACATCAGAGGGAACCTGGGAGAAGAACTGGACAAGACACCAGTGTTGGAGAGGGCAGAGAAAAAGGGGTGGGCCCCATATAATACTCCCCATGCCACAGCAAGCTCACCGGCCCACCAGCTATCAGAAAGCTGTGCATCTCACTGCATCCCTCATCCTCTACCCCTCATGAACACGCCAGACCTGGGGCTGCCTGCCATCCTGGAGATCTGGCCTCAACAATTGCTGGAAGCCTATCACTGCAGGGGCTTTCCCTGCCCTGGCCTGCTTGCCCTCTGGAGGGGCTACACCCCTCGCAGAGCAGCACCAAACACTACCAGCCCCCAGGAAAAGGCCTGCAGCCTGGAAAAGCTAGAACAAGCTCGGATGGGCCATGAAAAATCTGCCTACATTCTCAGGCACACCTTCTGAGTCGGGCTGCCCTGGGGAAGAGCCTCTTGGGTTCTCAGCAGCCCAGCTAGCTGCTCCAGCCCTCAGGGGGTGCTGCACTCCTATGGAACAGCTACCCAACACCACAGCCCCCGGCAAGAGCCCCACAGCCCAAAAACACCAGAGCAAGCTCTGCCCGGCCGAGTGAAATCTGCTCCCGTCGTGGTGTGGACCTCCCAGTCCTGTCTGCCCTCAGGAAGTCCTCCTTGCTTCAGAGAGACCCTGTCAGCCCTGCCCACCCTCTGGAAAAGCCACACTGCCTCAAAAAAGACTGACCAACAATGCCAGCCCTCAGGAAATATTCCACGGCAGTGACAAGGCAAACACTGCCCAGTCATGGAGAGTACAACTCCCTCAGGAAAAAGAAAACAACAAGCAAGATGAAGAAGCTGAGAAACCACCCCCAGTCAAACCAACAGGAGAACTCACCTAAAGCAGTCAACAATGAAACTGATTTTGCAGTCTGACAGACCTGGACTTCAAAAGAGAAATAGTGAAAATACTGAAGGAATTAAGAGAAGATATGAACAGGCATGTAGACACCCTCAGAAAGGAAGTAGAAAATATAAGGAGGAGCCAAGAAAAACTAGAACATTCATTTGCAGAGATGCAAACTGAACTAAGGGCAGTAAAAACCAGAATGAATAATGCAGAAGAACGAATTAGTGATGTGGAAGATAGAATAATGGAAATCACCCAATCAGGTCAGCAGACAGAAAACCAAATGAAAAAACATGAAAGCAATTTAAGAGACCTATGGGATAATATAAAGTGGGCCAATCTATGCATAATAGGAATTCCAGAAGGAGTAGAAAAAGATAAGGGGATGGAAAATATATTTGAAGGAATTATTGCTGGAAACTTCCCAAATCTAAAGGATACTGATTTCAAGATACAGGAAGCACAGAGAGCCCCAAACAAGTTGAAACCAAATAGACCCACACCAAGACACATTATAATAAAAATGGCAAAATTTAGTGATAAAGAGAGGATCATAAAGGCAGCAAGAGAAAAGCAGAATGTTACCTACAAGGGAACCCCCATAAGAATATCAGCTGATTTCTCTACAGAAACACTACAGGCCAGGAGGGAATGGCAAGAGATATTTGAAGTGCTAAAAGCAAAAAATATGCAACCTAGAATACCCTATCCAGCAAGAATATCATTTAAAATAGAAGGGGAAATAAAAATTTTCCTCCGACAAACAAAAGCTAAAAGAATACAGCAATACTAAACCCACTAAAAGAAATACTGAAAGGGCTTCTCTAAACCGAAAAGAAAGGAAGGAAAGAAAGGGAGGAAAAAGAAAAAAAAATGAAAAAAGAAGAGGAAGAACTAGGATTGAGGAAACCACAATCAGAGAGCAGTCACTCAAATAAGCCAGCATACAGATTTAATCATGAACATGTTTCAAATAAAATAAAATTAAAAAGAAAAAAAAAGTCATCAAAATCATAAAATGTGGGCAAGGGAAGTAAGGAAATAAATAGACCCTTTTTGTTTGTTTGTTTCTCTTCTTAATTTTAGTATAGTAATGAAGTGTTTGAACCTACAGGATCATCAGGCCAAAACACACAATTATAGGAAGGGGTTAGCATACTTAAAAAATAGGGTAACCACAAGCCAAAACCAAACATTGCATTCGCAAAAAATGAAAAGAAAAAACACTCAAACAGAAAATAATTGGAGACCATCCAACCAAAAAAAGAAAGGAAGAATGAAGAACCATAGAATCAACTGGAACACGAGGTTCAAAATGGCAATAAATAATCATCTATCAATTATCACCTTAAATGTCAATGGACTGAATGCTCCGATCAAAAGACACAGAGTGGCTGAATGGTTAAAAAGGCAAAAACCTTCAATATGCTGCCTACAAGAAACTTACCTTAGGACAAAAGATACATATAGATTGAAAGTGAAAGGGTGGAGGAAAATATTTCATGCCAATAGACATGACAGGAAAGCAGGGGTTGCAATACTCATATCAGACAAAATTGACTTTAAAACAAAAGACATAAAGAAGGACAAAGAAGGACACTACTTAATGATTAAGGGATCCATCCAAGGAGAGGATGTTACTATCGTCAACATATATGCCCCAAATACAGGAGCACCCAGATACATATGACAAATATTAACAGACATAAAGGGAGAAATTGATGGGAATACAATCATAGTAGGAGACTTTAATACCCCACTCACACCAATGGACAGATCCACTAGACAGAAAACCAATAAAGCAACAGAGATCCTAAAGGAAACAAGAGAAAAGTTAGACATCATTGATATCTTCAGGACACTACATCCAAAAAAAGCAGAATACAAATTCTTCTTAAGTGCACATAGAACATTCTCAAGAATCGACCACATATTGAGACACAAAGCTAAACTCAATAAATTTAGGAGCATAGAAATTATTTCAAGTATCTTCTCTGACCACAATGCCATGAAACTAGAAATCAACCATGGGAAAAGAAATGAGAAAAAACCTACTACATGGAGACTAAACAACATGCTACTAAAAAACCAATGGGTCAAGGAGGAAATCAAGAAGGAAATTAAAAACTACCTTGAAACAAATGATAATGAAGACACAACCTCTCAAAATCTATGGGATGCTGCAAAAGCAGTGTTCAGAGGGAAATTTATAGTGAATAGGCCTTTCTCAAAAAAGAAGATAGATCCCAAATTGAAAACATAACCCTCCACCTAAACAAATTAGAAAAAGAACAAAAAAGACCTAAAGTCAGCAGAAGGAAGGAATTATAAAGATCAAAAAAGAAATTAATAAAATAGAGATTCAAAAAACAATAGAGAAAATTAATAAAACTGAGATCTGATTCTTTGAAAAGGTAAACAAAATTGACAAACCCCTGGCTAGACTCATTAAGAGAGAGAAAGAACCCAAATAACCAAAATTATAAATGAAAAAGGAGAAATCACAACAGATACTGCAGAAATACAAAAAAATGCTAAGAGAATACTATGAACAACTATATGCCAACAAATTTCACAATCTGGAAGAAATGGACAATTTTCTAGAATCCTACAGCCTGCCAAAACTGAATCAAGAAGAAACAGACAAACTGAACAGACCGATCACTAGAAATGAAATTGAAGAGGTCATAAAATCACTCCCTACAAATAAAAGTCCAGGACCAGATGGCTTCACAGGCGAATTCTATCAAACATATCAAGAGGAATTGGTGCTCATCCTCCTTAAACTCTTTCAAAAGGTTGAAGAAGATACTCCCAAAGACATTCTATGATGCCACCATCACCCTAATTCCAAAACCAGGCAGAGATACCACCAAAAAAGAAAACTATCAGCCAATATCTTTGATGAATATAGATGCAAAAATTCCCAACAAAATCTTAGCCAACCGAATCCAACAACATATCAAAAAAATTACACACCATGACCAGGTTGGGTTCATCCCAGGTTCACAAGGATGGTTCAACATACGCGAATCAATCAACATCATACACCACACTAACAAAAGAAAAGTCAAAAATCATATGATCATCTCAATAGACGCAGAAAAAGCATCTGACAAAGTCCAACATCCTTTCATGATCAAGACCCTCGCCAAAGTGGGAATAGAGGGAACATTCCTGAACATAATCAAAGCCATTTATGACAAACCCACAACAAATATAATACTCAATGGAGAAAAACTGAAAGCCTTCTCACTCAAATCTGGAATAAGACAGGGATGTCCACTCTCACCATTGCTCTTCAACATAGTTTTGGAAGTCCTAGCCACAGCAATTAGACAAACAAAAGAAATAAACGGCATTCAAATAGGAGGAGAAGAGATCAAACTGTCACTGTATGCAGATGACATGATACTATACATAGAAAACCCTAAGGACTCAACCCAAAACTACTTGAACTGATTCATAAATTCAGCAAAGTAGCAGGATATAAGATTAACATTCAGAAGCCAGTCTCATTTCTGTATACCAGCAATGAAATATTAGAAAAGGAATACAAAAATATGATACCTTTTAAAATTGCACCTCAAAAAATCAAATACCTTGGAATACATCTGACCAAGGAGGTAAAGGACCTATATGCCGAGAACTATAAAACTTTAATCAAAGAAATCAAAGAAGATGTAAAGAAATGGAAAGATATTCCATGTTCATGGATTGGAAAAAATCAATGTTGTAAAAATGGCCATACTACCCAAAGCAATCTACAGATTCAATGCAATCCCTATCAAATTATCCATGACATTTTTCACAGAACTAGAACAAACAATCCAAACATTTATATGGAACCACAAAAGACCCAGAATCGCCAAAGCAATCCTGAGAAACAAAAACCAAGCAGGAGGCATAACTCTCCCAGACTTCAAGAAATACTACAAAGCCACAGTCATCCAAACAGTGTGGTACTGGTATCAAAACAGACAGACAGACCAATGGAACAGAATAGAGAACCCAGAAATAAACCCTGACACCTATGGTCAATTAATCTTTGATAAGGGAGGCAAGAACATCAAATGGGAAAAAGAAAGTCTATTCAGCAAGCATTGCTGGGAAACCTGGACAGCTGTATGCAAAGCAATGAAATTAGAACACACCCTCACACCATGCACGAACATAAACTCCAAATGGCTGAAAGACTTAAATATACGACAGGACACCATCAAACTCCTAGAAGAAAACATAGGCAAAACACTCTCTGACATCAACATCATGAATATTTTCTCAGGTCAGTCTCCCAAAGCAATAGAAATAAGAGCAAAAATAAACCAATGGGACCTCATCAAACTGAAAAGCTTTTGCACAGCAAAGGAAACCCAAAAGAAAACAAAAAGACAACTTACAGAATTGGAGAAAATAGTTCAAATGATGCAACCGACAAGGGCTTAATCTCTAGAATATATAAACAACTTATATAGCTCAACAGCAAAAAAGCCAATCAACCAATGGAAAAATGGGCAAAAGACCTGAATAGACATTTCTCCAAGGAAGATATACAGATGGCCAGCAAACACCTGAAAAAATGCTCAACATCGCTGATTATAAGAGAAATGCAAATCAAAACTATCATGAGATACCACCTCACACCAGTCAGAATGGCCATCATTAGTAAGTCCACAAATAAAAAGTGCTGGAGGGGCTGTGGAGAAAAGGGAACCCTCCTGCACTGTTGGTGGGAATGTCAACTGGTACAGCCACTATGGAGAACAGTTTGGAGATACCTTAGAAATCTATCCATAGAACTTCCATATGACCCCGCAATCCCACTCTTGGGCATCTATCCAGACAAAACTCTACTTAAAAGAGACACGTGCACCTGCATGTTCATTGCAGCACTACTCACAATAGCCAGGAGATGGAAACAACCCAATGTTCATCAACAGATGAGTGGATTAGGAAGCCGTGGTATATATACACAATGGAATACCATAAAAAAGAATGACATAATGCCATTTGCAGCAACATGGATGGAGCTAGAGACTCTCATACTGAGTGAAATGAGCCAGAAAGACAAAGACAAATACCATATGATATCACTTATAACTGGAATCTAATATCCAGCACAAATGAACATCTCCTCAGAAAAGAAAATCATGGACTTGGAGAAGAGACTTGTGGCTGCCTGACAGGAGAGGAAGGGAGTGGGAGGGATCGGGTGCTTGGGGTTATCAGACACAACTTAGAATAGATTTACAAGGAGATCCTGCTGAATAGCATTGAGAACTTTGTCTAGATACTCATATTGCAACAGAACAAAGGGTGGGGAAAAAATGTATTCATGTAAGAGTAACTTGATCCCCATGCTGTACAGCAGGAAAAAAAAAAAGAAAAAAAAAAAAGAATTACCATACGATCCAGTAATCCCACTCCTGAGCATGTATCCAGACAAAACTTCATTCAAAAAGATACACACACTCCTATGTTCATTGCAGTACTATTCACAGTAGCCAAGACATGGCAATAACCTAAATGTCCATCAACAGAAAAATGGATTAAGAAGATGTGGTATATATACACAATGGAATACTACTCAGCCATAAGGAAGACCAAAATAATGCCATCTGCAGCAACATGGATGTAAATAGAGATTCTCATACTAAGTGAAGTAAATCAGAAAGAGAAATACAAATACCGTAATGACATTGCTTATATGTGGAATCTAAAATATGGCACACATAAACCTATCTACAGAACAGACACAAACTCATGGATATAGAGAACAGATGTGTGGTTGCCAGTGGAGAAGGGGGAAGGGGAGAGAGTGGGTTGGACTGGGAGTTTAGGGTTAGAAGAGGGAAACTATTGCATTTGGAGTGGATAAGCAATGATGTCCTGTTGTATAGCACAGGGAACTGTATCCAATTAGTTGTGATTGAACATGATGGAAGATAACATGAGAAAAAGAATGTATACATAGGTATAACTGGGTCACTTTTCTGTAAAGCAGAAATTAACAGAACATTGTAAATCAACTATAATAAAAAATTTAAAAAGCTCTTGCAAAGTAAAAAAGGAAAAACTGTAAACAAAATGAAAAGACAACTTGTGGAATGGGTGAGAACATTTGCCAACGATGTGACCAACAAGGTTTTAATATCCAAAATATACAAAAAAGCTCATGTAACTCAATATTGAAGAAAACAAGCAACCAGATCAAAAAATGGGCAAAAAACCTCAATAGACATTTCTCCAAAGAGGACATACAAGTGACTAGTATGCACATGAAAAGATGTCAACATTGCTTATTATTAGAGAAATGTAAATTGGCCATCATCAAAAAGTCTAATTAAAACACTGTGAGTCACTGTGCTATACACCTGAAATTAGCACAATACTGTAATCAACTATACTTCAAGAAAATAATTAATTTTATAAGTACTAGAATGTTCTTTTTGTGGTTCACTAAGGGAAACAAATCTCAAGCCTTCTCAATGAAAACGACAGTTGTCCTGTTTATCTTGATTTTTAAGTGCCAAAAAAGGAAAGTGTCATCATACAAATCAAGAAAACTAAATATACTTTAAAAATTCAAAATAATTATATTAGAGTAACAAATAATGTAAAGGACATATAGACTTGCTTGAATCATTTTTATATTCAATTACATTTAAACTAAATTGTCTGTTACTCATATTGGTTAGGGAATATTGAATCTACCTCAATAAAAATAAGTTGTGCTTTCATGTTAAAAAAAAAGTCCACAAATAATACATTCTCCTGGAGAAGGTATTGAGGAAAGAAAACCCTCATACACTGATGGTGGGAATGTAAATTTGTGCAGCCACTATGGAAAACAATATGGAGCTTCCTTAAAAAACTAAAAATAGAGCTACCATATGATCCAGCAATCCCACTTCTAGGTATGTATCTGGAAAAGACAAAAACTCTAATTCAAAAATGTACATACACCCCAATATTTATAGCAGTACAATATACACACACATACATATATATGTTTATACAAATGTATAATGGAAAACACTTCAGCCACGGAAGAGAATGAAATACTGCCATTTACAGAAACATAGGCGGACCTAGGGAATATTATATTTAGTGAAATAAGTCAGACAGAAAAAGACAAATACTATATGATGTCGCATGTGTGAACTCTAAAAGATCATACAAATGAGTTTATATAGAAAACAGAAACAGACTCACAGACATAGAAAACAAACTAATGGTTACCAAAGAGGAGAGGGAGGGAGAGACCAATTAGGAGTACAGGACTAACAGATACAAACTACTATATATAAAATAGGAAAGCAACAAACATTTACTGTACAGCACAGGACCTGTTATGGAAAATAATCCAAAAAATAAGTTACTAAATTACTTTGTTGCACAGTGAAACTATCAGAATATTATAAATCAACTATACTTCAATAAAAAAATTCTTCACGAAGGGGAGTGCTGTAGGATACATAGAGGATTGCAACAAGGAAGGCATTGTTTTGCATACTCTGATGACTTGCAATTCAGAGCTGAGAGTTTTCAGGGAGGGAGAATGGTTACCTTCATGCTAATAGGATTGTAGGAGAGAAAAGGGCTTCTACTTTAGGAGAAAGAAAATCAAACTTTGAGCAAGAAGGTCGAGAAAGAATATTCATAGCAGAAGCTCAATGAGACATTTACCAATAAAGATACTTTATTTTTTATTTTTTAGTCTTTTTGCCTTTTCTAGGGCCACTTCCCACGGCATATGGAGGTTTCCAGGCTAGGGGTCTAATTGGAAATGTAGCCACTGGCCTACACCAGAGCCACAGCAACGCGGGATCTGAGCCACGTCTGCAACCTACACCACAGTTCATGGCAACGCCGGATCCTTAACCTGCTGAGCAAGGGCAGGGATCGAACCGCAACCTCATGGTTCCTAGTCAGATTTGTTAACCACTGCGCCACGACGGAAACTCCAGATACTTTATTTTTTTAAGTACAAAAGTCTTCACTAGCTTTGAGGTATCAATAAGCCTTAACTCAGAAAATTCTTGGCCTTGCTTTCACAATTATATAATAATTTCCTTAATGTCTGATTTCTCTTTCATCAAGAATTAAGTTTCTAGGAATTGTGTATAATCAGAATTTCAGTGAATAAAGTAAGTGTATTGGGGTGTCTGTTACTTAAGGTAGCACAGTGCCATGTTTTTATGAACAAGATTCTCCATGTTCTCTGTTGACTGACAGGTCCGCTTACAAGGAATATCTATGGTTGTGATGAGGGGAGTCTTTGATGCCAGGAGGAGCTGGTTGTGCAAGGACCAGAGGTGGTGCTGGGGCAGATGCCAACAGTTGGAGCTGCACCAATGGCTGCAGCAAGAGGGACATTTTAATCACTACTCAGGGGGGGTCAGGAGGCACCAATGGACCCAGACAGAAGGAGGGATAATGAATCATCATTTTTAAAGGGGTGAGGCCATTATTGTTATCCACATCATTCTGGTTTCTCTTTTCCAAATTAATGTTTCCTGTGTTGACCTTGCAGCTTCTCTTCATTTATATTATACTGATGATGGATGATAGCTATCCGCGGAAAGGAAGTTCTGGAATGCCACTCTGTCTTATGCATACCTAAAAAATGGAAGGAGGATTTTGTCCACCCAAAATAACCATCGCTTTGCTGGAACAGGATGTTTTCTGGAAGAATGGCTAACTATTTAAATATGAGTGAGAGATTTTAGAGCTAAACAAAATTATAGAAGTGGGGGAGAAAATGTTTGTAGGAAGTAAATGTTTAATGGTCTACATAGGATTGGCAAATACCTGATTCCAAACCCCTCCACCCTCCTTTACCCCCAACCCGTAGTAGACACCTATAATCAATCTTCTCATTCTTTCCCACTGAGCTCAAAGGAGGTCACACATTTTTGAAGTCATCTTTCCAGGCAGCATTCCTAATCAATTGACGTTAAAGAGAGGTAAATTCCAACCATTATCTCAGATCTAGATGTCTTCTGTGCTTTACGGGAAATACAGTCTCCTTATGCTCTTCAAAGGGGGCCATGTCCTTGAACCACAAAGATGGTATTTGTGAATATGATTAATTATTTAATATCATTTATATCTGACTATAAATTTTATTGTGTTTCATGAATGTGGGATGTATCCTTCAACAGTTAGTAAGGTAGTTAAAAATTTATATAGTGCCTCTGATATTGGGAAATGATTATTTGTGCAGTAAAAATCCTCTATGGTGGTTATAGTGATTATATGTAAGATTTGATTTAATAATTTGAAAAATGTATTTCTAATATAATATATAGGCTTTTTAGTTAATGATATTTAACTAAATTTACATATGAATAGATTATTTGTTTATATTTTCCTGTTACTCATGATTTCAATGAGAAATTTATCTTGGTAATTTAAATAGCTTTAAAAAAGATCCCATTTAATATAAACAATGTACTTCATCATAAAATTACAAAGTTTAGAGTTTAGAGAGATCTTGGAGATTATTTATTCCTCCCTAGAAAGTAATGAAGAAACTCCTTCTACAGTATTTTTTTAAAGATAGTCACCCAAATTTTTTAGAATATATTCGCTAAGAGGGAGGTCACTATCTCCTCAGATAGCTTATTTAATGTGTGGGCAACTATAATTATTAAAAGTTCTTTCTTTTTTTAAAGCAAATTATTTTAAAGCAGATATGTTATTTCACCCTTAAGTACTTCGTCAAATTCAGTGTTCCTCCTTTATCCAAAGGAGATATTTTTCCAAGACCCTCAATGGATGCCTGAAACCATGGGTCACCCTGAATCCTATATATACTATGTCTTTTCCTATACATACCTACTTATTATAAAGTTTAATTTATAAATTAGGCATAGTAAGAGATTAAAACAATAGCTAACAATAAAATAGAACAATTAAAACAATATAATGTAATATAAATTGTGAAGTTGGTATCTTTCTAAATATCTTATTGTATAAATTTAAGTGCTTAATTAAGATGGAAGAGGCATTATCACACACTGTGGCAGGTTGTAACTTTTGCATTTTGAAGTGCATCTTCAAAACTAGCACGGCTTTCTTTTTCCTTTTTCACAATTTCATGCTCTCTATGAAGACTCATTCTTACTGTAAATCTTAGCAACCTCAGCATTCTATTTTTTCTTTCCTTCTTAAGTCAAGAACTTTTACCTTTCCATTTAGAGGAAGCACTTCAGAGCTTCTCTTTGGCATATCCGAATTACCAGCATCTTTCTCTTGGGGGCTATCATTAAGTGAAATAAGGGTGACTTTAACACAAGTACTGAGATACCATGACAGTTGATCTGGTAAGTAAAGAGGGCTACTAAATGATTCACAGGTGGGATATTCTGGAAAAAGGGATGATTCACCACTAGAGAGGGATGGCTGCAGATTGCATCATGGTCTTCAGAACTGCACATGATTTAAAATTTAGGAATTGTTTATTTGTGGAATTTTCCATTTAATATTTTTGGGTCACAGTTGAACATGTGTATATGAAACCTCAAGAGTTGAAGCGTTGGATAAGGGGGGACTACTGTATTTTTTTTTTTTTTAATGGAGGAGGAATTTTCTAACAAAAAAATCACACTATTGTTACATTTAACAAGATTAAAAAAAGAGATTAAGTGATTATTGAAAAAAATTATGGTTGTTTTAGCTGTGTGAGTGGTAACTAGGGACCATTATACTGTTTACTTTTGAATTTGTATAGAAATTTTCCTAATGAAATTATTTAAAAAATTTAAGTATAAGTAACATATGTATATGCTTTTATATATATATTTTAAATGAAAATCCTATGTTGAGTGGAAATCTGCCACTTTGTAATTCAAACCCATTCCATCCACTAGAGCAGTGGTTCTCAAACTTCAGTGTGCATCTAGATTATTTGTCAGGCTTGTTGTAATACAGACTTCTGTCTTACTCACACCCAGACCTCCAAGAAGTCTGTATTTCTTTATTCTGTAGCAAGACTGATGTCTAGGGACACATTTTGAAAACCTGTGAACCATGTTAACCCTAGTGGAGCCCATGCCTATGACCTTAGTACATGATGACATAATTACTAAGAGCCAGAAGAAGTAAATAATGCTAGGGTTAATGGTGTTTGAATAAGAAATGGGCAGCAAGTCATCTTCTATACCATGTTCTCATGCATTCCTTTATAGTTCTAAATATAGATACACAGAAACTTATACTACTGGCCCACCTGAATTGAGCTTTTGATTAGGTATAAGTATGAATTCTTTCTTTCTTTCTTTTTTTTTTTTGTCTTTTTGCCATTTCTTGGGCTGCTCCCATGGCATATGGAGGTTCCCAGGCTAGGGGTCAAATTGGAGCTGTAGCCACCGGCCTACACCAGAGCCACAACAACATGGGATCCAAGCCACATCTGCGACCTGCACCACAGCTCATGGCAATGCCAAATCCTTAACCCACTAAGCAAGGCCAGGGATCGAACCCACAACCTCATGGTTCCTAGTTGGATTCGTTAACCACTGAGCCACGACGGGAACTCGAAGTATGAATTCTTTACGTGAACATGGGACTTTTACCATGAAAATGAGAGTTTAAAATACTTCTATTGATATAGGAAAATTTCAATTATTCTGATATCTGTGTTCAGCTGGGATAAATAAATAATTGTGCTGGAATGGTAAAATCTTACTGGATTAACAAGGCTGGCACATCCATAAACCCCATAATCATTTCAGTGCCTGTTATATTTGCTAACACTTTTACCTCACATTTACTCAGGCTGGAGGATGTCGCTGAAAATATAATTTAGAAAGTATATGTGCATTTTTAGCTTTTATATTACTCACAGGGTTGAAGGAAGTTTTCCCTTCATAAAAGCCTTGGATCGAAAACCTGAAGAAAGTGACTTCAGGTTTTCGATAGCAAAGCATATAAAATGCTATGCTAGGAATCATTAGGGATAAGGATATTAAGGAAACTGTCACTGACTATGCTAGTATATGGAATATGCAAAGATAAAAAGAACATGAAACTTGCTTTCATGCTACCAGTGAGTAAGCAAGATATTATAACTATATAAGTAAACTTCAAATTATCTTCTATGCCCAGAGAGTTCCATGAAAGATCCTGGTAACTGAATTGAAAATGTGCTCAACAACTGAAAATAGAGCTATTAGAAATTCTCAATTTTACTTCTTTATTTCTTTCCTGTCATACCTAAGCTTCTGGAAACTGTCATCTGTATTTGTTTCCTTTTCTTTTTTATCTCTTATTTACTTAACCTACTGCAATTTGTCTTCTCTTCTATATTCCACTGAAAATTCCTCTCAACAAGGTCATCAGTAACCATTTTAACTGCAATTAAAAAAAAAGTTTTAGAGATTCTTTTTCTCTTACTAGGTCTTTTTCCTGACTTAATAGAGTTGGCAAATTTCCTTGAAACTTTTTATTCTCTTAAAATCTATGACATCCTGCTCTCCTACTTCTTTTACTCTAGATAAATATGGTAAATAATATCTTAATGAAAGCAACCTAATTTGTTTAGTCCACTTTATTTTTATATCACTCTAAGCATGGCACATCATAGGTTTGGTGCACTCCAGGAAAAATTAGGGCAGGTAGCTATAAATTTCAATAGCAAATATATTATGGATATTTTCTTTATGAAAAATTCTTTAAAGGTACTATGAAGGAGACAAAATGAGGATGTAGGTATATTCTAAAGCAATTTACAATCTATTGGATGTTATATAGTCAAAAAATATGATTAGGAAGTTTAAGGCCAAGCTATGAAACAAGTAGCAATTACTATTTTGAGTTCCTTTTCTGGAAATATGGCCAAACAGGACATTTAAAATCCCTTTTTTTTTTTTTAAGGAGGAGGATAGAAATATTGATTAACTTAAGAATTTATGTAATCAAACATGTTGCAATTTTAAGGGTGACCACTAAAGTAAATTTAATTTATAATTTCCACAAAGTAAAATGAAGGGACACATAAGTTAATAGAAAATGAGGTTAAAATTCACAAAAAAAGCAGGACAATTAGAAATAACATAATAGAATGTTAGCAACAAGTCCAAATATATCAGTAGCCACAATAAATGTAAATGGATTAAATTGTCAGTTAAAAGAAAAAGATGACCAGACTTGAGAAAATTTTTTTAGCGATTAGTACCACTGATGATCCACATGAAAAAAAAAAAAAAGCATTGCAACTCCTATAGAAGTCACTTCTATATGGTTTAACGAAGCAAATGAGAGAAGCAAAAATTTCAATCTCTTAGAAGAAAATACAGTAGAACACATATGATAATAGATAAAGAAGTTTTTCTTAGACAAGACGTAATGGCATAAACCACATGGGGAAAGATGCTTATAAATCAACTACTTATGCTTATAAATACATATAATTACTTAATTTGTGAGGGGCATTATTGGACTGTCAATCAATATTGCTATTATATTTCAATATTCTGTTTACCTAATAAAAATTCAATACAACTACAAAGAGAAGCCAAAGTTGAACAAAGATATTTGAAAGTATAAGAGTAACAAAGACTAGAACACAGAATTTTAAAAGATCTTAATATATATGTAAGGAAAATATAAATTAACTGAAAAATTGGTAACATAGATAAATAGGTAATTTTTAGGAGAACAAAGACAAATGACTAATAAACTTGCTCAAGTTAATTAATAATCTGGAGAGTACAAACTAAAACCATAGTAAGAAAGAAATTGTGTCTCTCAGATTAATAAAAATTAAAAAGCCCTGAAAATAACCAAATTTCAGTGAGAATGTGGAACAATAGGGACTATGCTTGGAGTGAATATTGGAACAAATCCTAAAATTTCATAATTTAACTTCTAGGTATGTAAACTCAAAAAAACCCTCTCAAATATATATACACCAGGAAATGGTTTTAGCAACTTTGCTTGCAATAGTAAGAAAAAAAGGGTAAAAGCAGTTTGAATGTCTATCCTGCAGACAATGGATTAAATATTGTATATTGTGATGACAGCATACCCTATATTAGTAAAAATAAATGAGTTAGCATTACATGCATGAGCAAGGCTAAATGTTGATCGCTTCCCCATCCTGCCAAATCATAGGATAAAATATACAGCATGACATTATTTTAATACATTTTGAAAATTAAGAATGTATATAATGTATACATAATTACAACTATACATTTATATAGAATTATTTATAGTATATAAACTATAAAGAATGTACATGAGTGAAAAACACCAAAATTACGGTCATGATTACCTTTGAGAGAAAGGGGGAAGAGTTCCTTTGGGAAAGGGTACACAGAGATCCTTAACTAAGCTTTTAATTCTTCATTTATTATATTCCTCTCTATATCCTCTTATCTATTTGAAGTATTAAAAAAAATATGTATTTGGGGGGAGTTCCTACTGTGGTGCAGCAGGTTAAAAATTCAGCATTGTCTCTGCTGTGGTTTCAGTCCCCAGCCTGATAAGTTAAGGATTTGGTATTGCTGCAGCTGTCGCATAGATTGCAGATGCAGTTTGGACTTGAGCCCTGGCCTAGGAACTTCCATATGCCATGGGTACAGCCAAAAAAGAAAAAAAAAATGTGGTTTTTTGAAGGACTCAAGAGTTGGGAGAGGATGGGAAAATCAACTTTGACTGGAGTGAATCAAGGAAGGTAACAGTACAGCCAAAGAAACAAGGGCTGTAAGGCTGGGATGAAAGTGAAGAGGGCACCACAAAGGATGGTAATTTCATGAGCTTCTACCCTGAAAGTAGGAGCAAACAGAGAACTGAGAATAGCTTGATTGTCTTTGAATGTGGAGACAGGTAGAGAATAGGAGGAACTGTAATTTAGGAAGCTCAGGAAAAGCTTTGACCATTATTTTTTTGCACACACAGTGGGAAGATATTTAGGGGGCTTTTCAGCAGGAAATTATAAAATTTGTTGTTTGCTTTAGAAATACTAAAATGGTACAGAATGAATCAGGGCTTGGATTGTAAAAATGATGAATCTGATATGTGAAGCATTCTTAAGGAACCACTGCAATATTCCAGGCAAGAGATGATTGAGAGGGACCTGAAGTGGGAAAGACAAGATGGGCATAAGAAAGAGTATTGAGAGAAGACTGAAAAATTCAGAGTCTGATTGCGTATGGAATGTGGGGATGACATATAAAATTCACAGATAACTCCAAGGTCATTAATAGAAACGTCAGGAGGATGCGCTGGTTTCAAAAAGAAAGTTCAGTTTTAAGCACACTGAATTTTATCTGTTCCTTATGGAGATACTGAGAAGGCAACTAAGAACCATGTATCTAGTCGATGATATTAAAAAAATATGTAGTATCCAAAGGAAACAAGAAAATAGTGAGATATAATCTTCTGGAATAGCTAATTATAGGATGTTGAAAGAGAACCAGAAGAACTACACAAGCAGTGCTAAGAAAGGGAGTAAGGAGGTGGTCACGACATCATGCTAAAGCAAGGTGAGGGCCCCAGAGCTAAATTTAATGATTCATAGGTCACAGGTGCCTATTAAAAGAATAGTTTTAAAAGAATGATTAAAAAATATGGTGCATTGTTTAAAAACTCTAATGAAGTTCTGATTATAACAAGTTTTTAAGCATTTCTAATGCTATTTTAATTAATCATATAATTTGATTCCAATCCTTTGTTTCTTACTTCTCTTCCTATTTAGCACTCTTCTAGGGATCTTATCATCTTCAAGGCATTTACCAAACAATCATTTCCAGAAACAGTTACAGGATAAACCAAGTGGAGTCAAATAGTCTAGCTTTATTTTTTTCCACTGAAAGAGGTATCTTCCAAAGCCCTAAGGTTTTGTTTTGTTTTATTTATTTGTTTGTTTATTTATTTATTTATTTATTTATTTATTTATTTATTTATTTATTTATTTATCTTTTCAGGGCTGGACCCACAGCATATGGAGGTTCCCAGGCTAGGGGTCAAATCAGAGCTGCAGTTGTTGGTCTATACCACAGCCACGGTAACTCGGGATCAGAGCCTCGTCTTCCACCTATACCACAGCCCATGGCAACACCTCAGATCCTTAACCCACTGAGTGAGACCAGGGATTAAACCTAGGTCCTCATGGATGCTAGTTAGATTCGTTTCTGCCAAGCCATGACAGGAACTCCTAACTCAAAATTTTTTGTTTTCAAAAAGGCTTGACCAAGCAAGATTGGGAAATTTAGCTATTTTTTTCCCCTTTCCCTTTTTTATGGCTGTACCATTGCATGTAGAAGTTCCTGGGCCAGGGGATCAAACCCAAGCCAGAGCAGCAACTCAAGCAGCTATAGTGACAATGCCTGATCCTTAACCCACTGCACTACAAAAGGTCCCCCTGCCACACTTTCCCTTTCATTTAGGAAGCCTCTTTACTTCTCACTCAATACTAAAAGAAGGTGTACAAGGACACTTTGAAGTGAATATAGCTGAAAACAGTAGATCTTAGATATTCAATTTAATGATACAAAGTTTCAAAATAGCTATAAAAGTTAAGCTTAAGGTTAGAACTCAGGTTATTGTATATTAAATAAATTGGGGGAGGGGATAGTGGTTAATAAAGGAAATTACTACTAAAATAAAGAGAGATACAGTACAGTTTCTATTTTTTATAAATCATGTATTTGAGGTTTTTAAAAAATTGCTTTTGTATATGAGTAGGATGAAAAACAGAGAAGTGGACCATTAGAAAAGCAACAACAGTAAACCGTGCCAGCATGACATTAAGCCATGATGATTAAAAGGTACTAATAAAATTCTGAACTAAGATTAATTTTCAAGAAACTATTCAAGTTAGTTCCACTTAATATTAAATGAAAGTTTGGGTGCATTACACTTATTTAAGACCTGAAAAGCATGTGTTCCCACAGAGTGGTAAATGATTCTGAATTTGGCCACAGTGTGGGGATGTTGCGACACAGATTCACCTTGCTGTGCCAGCAGAATGCTGAGTTCTTATATTGGAACATGGATTTCCACTGCCTGCATTGATTTTCCTTTCCATTTTATAACATCTTATCATAAACTAGTGCTTCCATTTTCTAATATAAGTTCATAAATGTGTGTGGCACACATTCTTTTTGGAAGGAACATTAGAATTTCTATGCATGATACCCCTAATATTTCACATATAATATGATGCTTTTAACTGATCCTCCATATTACAACCAAGAATCCATGTAATGCTAAATGAATCAATTTCAATACATAGTGGTCTTGAAAGACCCAGTGGAGCATATAAAATAATAGCAAATACTACCGCAATTCATGGGTTTCATCTAACAATGAAATGGCATTTGTGGTTAAAAAAAAAAAAATCATGAATTCATGTGCAAATCAAGCTGTTCACTCATTCCACAAACATGAAGTTCCTACCCTGTGCCATGGACACTTCTTGGACATGCAGAGAGAGACAAAATAAACCTGTTATTTCCCTACTGGTATAGAGTGCCATTAAAAAGATATAAAAATATGTAATTATTACATGAAATAAATGTAATGATGAAAAAAAAGAGTATAATGAAATATTATAAATTGATACAGATGAGAAGAGAGTAAGGAGGGAAGTGATAAATTATCCAGATGGAGCATGTTGCAGGCAGAAGGAACAGGATTTGGGGAGATTCTCAGGGTGGAAGGAGTTTGGCAAGGTCAGCAGACTGAAATGATGTTAGTTGGTTAACAGAGCTTGAATCTGTTGAGGATAGTGGGCTGAGAGTGGCAGGGATGACCTGTCATGCCAGCAGAGGCCAGAGCATTGAGACTGGTGAATGAAGAAGATTGCAGCTTTTATTTCAGATTCTCTGAGAAGTCATTGTAGGGTTTATAAGAAAGAGGGCAAGAAAATTAGCTTTGGCTTCCTGTTATACTATGTAAATTCCTAAACGTTAAAAACTTTGACTTTATACTAGTTTTTTTCTTCAAATTTATACATATTTTCCCAGAAAATACCTTGCACAGGAGATGCTTAAAGTTTAAAGAACAGAGCTCTTGAGGTTAAAAAAAAAATCCCTTTGAAAATATATTGATTCTGGTGATAATATTTAACATTTTTTTTACTGCAACATAATTCTCAATTCAGCCATGTTTGTGTAATTTGATAGTTAAAAGGAATTTACGTTTATTTAAAAAAATTTGGATCATTAAGCTACTAAACTATTTTATCAACGCTCATTGAATTATTCAGAGAGAAAAAAAAAGAACGACAGCAAAAAAAAAAAAAAAATCCCAACAACTGTGTTCAGTACAGACTTTGCAGGAATGTAGATCTTTTAAACTGAGCTGACTTATCTTTTGGCAGACAGTGAGAAAGCCTAAGCTCTTCCCTATGGAATGAATTTGCTATATCATTCAGTGTAAATGATTTACATTCTTTTGCACTCTGAGAATTCCAGCACCTGTATTATAGCACAGTGTGTCCTAGAGAGTGACTGTTATGTGCTGAAGTGACTCAGGTGCTTCTGAATTGACTACATGTTTTTTAAAATAGTTAAATATCACCCACATACACCAGCTACAAAGCTGCAGCATAACAGTAAAAGAAACAGAGTGATAATGGTAGATAATAATTACTGGGATGAAATTAAGACATGGAGTTCTTAAAAATTGACTCTACTAGCAACCCACCCTCAGGATAGAGAGTAGAAAATTTACAGAAATAAATAAGTTTGAAATAAAACTTATTTCAAAAATATACAGGTTTGAAGGGATTAATTGAATGTTTTTTCTTCTATTTTTCCTTTTTAGGGCCAAACGTGTGATGTATGGAAGGCTAGGGGGTCGAATGGGAGATGCAGATATAGGCCTACACTATAGTCACAGCAATGCCAGATCAAGCCACAGCTTGTGGCAATGCCAGATCCTTAACCCACTGAGCAAGGCCCAGGACTGAACCCTCATCCTCATGGAAATTATGTCAGGTTCTTAACCCAATGAGTCAAAATGGGAACTTTTATGTTTTTTTAAAAGACATTTTAAGTAAATTAAAATTGGAGATTAAGGTCTTTTGTATTGCTCACATGCCTATTTTGAGATGCTCTTCTTTGTGTAGATTCAGGTTTTCATCTGGGATCATTTTTTCTTCTGCCTATTCTATTCCATTATCATCATTTTTCCTAGTTCTGGACTGCTAACTAGGAATTCTCTCAGTTTTGGAAAAGTTCTTCATTTCACCTTTAGTTTTAAAAGATATTTACTCTGGGTACAAGATTTTAGGTTGACTTTTTGTTTTCTTTCAGCATGGTAAAATGTGACTTCATTCTTATTTTTGACAAGGAAAAGTCTGAAGTCATTCTTATATTTGCTCTCTACACATAATGAATCTTTCCTCCCCTCTGGTTACTTTTAAACTTTTCTCTTTATCACTTGTTTTAGGCAATTTAATTATGATGTTCTCAGTGTAGTTTCCTTGTTTTTTGTTTGTTTTCTTTTATTTTTGTTTTTTAATCTTGCTTAAGATGTGTTAAGCTTTTTGTCTGCAGGTTTACAGTTTTATCAAATTTGGAAAAAATTTTGTCACCTCCTCAAATATTTTTTCCTTTCTACATTTTCCTTTCACAATTTTTCCCCACCCAAAATACTGTAAACACAGATTAGACTGCTTGAAATTGTCCCACAGGCTTGGTTCATTTTTTTTTTTTTCCATTTGATCTTCGCTGCTTTTGGGGGGATAGTTTCTATTGCAATATCTTCCAGTTTGCTTCTCTTTTTTCCCTCCTGGCCTGTGTAATTTTCTGGCAACCTCATCCAGTGAAATGTTCATGACAGACAATGTATTTTTCATTTCTGGAAGTCTCATTTGAGTAGTTTTTACTATCTTCCAGTTCTTTCCTCATTATATTTATGTTCTCTTAAATTCTGAGCATATATACAACATTTATTGTAGCTTTAAAGTTTTTGTTCACTATTCCATTATCTGTGTCATTTCTTGGTCTGTTTATGTTGATTTATTTTTTTTCCAGGTTAAGATTTACATTTTCTTACTTGATGCATTCAGTAAATTTTGATTGGATGATAGACATGATCAATTTCTCGTTGTTCAGTGCTAGGTTTTGTTGCATTCCTTTAGGAAGATCTCTGGCAAGCAGTCACATCACTTGCAAATAAGTGTGGTCTACTCAAGCCTTGCATTTATGTCATTTGCGGGGGGTGGGTGGGTAAATGTGGCCATTCTCTAGGACAAATTTATCAATGTAAAGAGTAGTCCTTTCTGGGGACTCTATAGACACCCAGTGTATTAGTCTGTTTAGATAACAGAATGCCACCGACTGGGTAGCTTAAGCAACAGAGGTTTATTTTCTTACAGTTCTAGAGCCTAGATGTCCAGGATCAAAGTGCTGGCAGGGTTGATTTCTGGCGAGATTTTTCTTCTTAGCTTGTAGATGAACGACTTCTCACCATGTTCTCATGTGGCTGTCACTCTGTGCATGTTCTGAGAGAAATGAACTCTTTGGTTATCTCTTCTTCTACACTGGTACTAATAAATTAAGAGTCAAAGCCTTATGATTTCCTTAACTTTAATTATTTCTTTAAATGCTTTATATCCAAATATAGTCACATTGGGGGTTAGGGCTTCAATGTATGAATATTGGTGGGGAGCACAATTTGTTCCATAAAAACAAATATAGTCAATGAGGTTATTCTATTCTGGCTGGTGTTTTACCCTATACATGTTCATATCATTCTTCATTCAAAGCCTTCATTGTCTATCTCTATAACCACATCTGAGTCTAGCTAGAAAGAAGGCAAGTTTAGATATATCTAGGTGGCAAGATATATCTGTTTTTGTTAATCTAGATATATTAGGTCATAATGTCCATGCATAGTCCCTCAAACCTAAAAATTGTATCCAATTAAAATCTGACATGAAATCCTTACAAACAGAATTCAATCTCATGATAGTGAAAATGTAGTGAAATATATTATGAAAAATTGCCTTTCCTCCTTGAGAACCATTGCTGTCATGTATCCTTGGATTGGACAAATGTGTGAAAAGAATGAAGTTCTTTCTTAAACAAGTGAATTCCATTGCTGTCATGAACATTCTCTAGCAATGTCACTCAATCTTTTGTGCAAGTGAAGATTTACACAGATGCTAGTATCTGCAGGGAATGCATCTGAGTTTAAAAAGTTGTACAGGTGATAATGATGCACATCAAATGTTGAGAATTACTATTCTAGGGCTCAAATTTGAGTGTGCATCAGAATCAGCTGGAGCCTTGTTAAAACAGATCGCCAAGGCTCACACTCCCCGAGACTTTGTGATTTATTAGGTTTGACCAGGGCATAAGACCAGCATTTGTAATCATCTCCCAGGTGATGCAACTGCTGCTAGTTAGGGAACCTGATCTTGAAGAGCAATGTTTTAGAGCATAGTTATTTACTTGTACTGTTTAACTCTGCCAATAGTCATTTTTTAAACAAAACTTTTATTAATAATGTGATAAGTTTGAGAAGACCATGTGTTAGAGTCAAAGAAGTATGGCAATAGAATCAAAATGAAAACAAGACATATTGTTTCACACCTTGCTCAACCCTTACTGGAAAGTCATTTTGTGCCTCTGAATCTCAGATTCATCATCTGTAGAAAGGGAATTATCCTATAATATTAGCTACCTTACATAAGTAACACATTTGCATTAATTCATTTTCAGTAATAAATATAATTCCATCTCTTTCCTCATACACATTTCACTAAAAAAACACCCCCCCCAAAAAAATACTGATGATAGTGTATGGACCCTTCTAGCCAAAAAGTCTAAACAGTTAAAGCAAAAGTCACTTGAGAACTCTTTATTGGGGTATCTAGAGCATAGTAATCATTTTAATCTCGGTCAATTCTGGAATAGTTCCTAAGAAGTACAGTAGGCCCTGAGTTCTAACTGGATAGATTATATCTTGGATCTCTTTAACCCCCTTCTTAGAATACAAATTCTGGGAGTTCCCGTCGTGGCGCAGTGGTTACAAATCCGACTAGGAACCATGAGGTTGCTGGTTTGATCCCTGCCCTTGCTCAGTGGGTTAACGATCCGGCATTGCCGTGAGCTGTGGTGTAGGTTGCAGACTCGGCTCGGATCCCGCGTTGCTGTCGCTCTGGCGTAGGCCGGCGGCCACAGCTCCGATTAGACCCCTAGCCTGGGAACCTCCATATGCCGCAGGAGCAGCCCAAGAAATAGCAAAAAGACAAAAAAAAAACAACAAAAAACAAAAAACAAAACAAAACAAATTCTGGATTTACTCTGAAGTTAACCAGAACTTCTGAGATTCAAATAATCTGAGAATTAGGAATATATCTACCATGATTATTTTAGACTGAACTGAAAACATCTATATCTACCTTATTGAACTTTGTGGTTTATTTTTGGTCATGTATAAGAAATAAAACATGACTACACTTGAGAGTTTGCTTGAAAGCTCTGCCAGTAAGATGCATCAGTCATGAAGAGGTTGCTTCTCAAGACAAACATGTTACACAATGTTCTTGACTATGTTTTGCTGCTGGAAGTATGTGTAATGTATGTTACCACTTCTGTCATTAACGGTATGGATCTTGCTTAGCATGACATTTTGTGGGATCCTAGTTGTGTGGTATATTTATATGCATCTAACTGGATGAATAACATCTGATGAGTTCAAAGCACACACATTAATGGTAATACGGACAGCTTTTTGAATAAACTACAAAAACAAATCCAAATTCTGTGGTAATGCTTCAGTCTGTCCTATGATATTCATTATTGTAGAATATTACACAGTGGTGGTGTCACAAATATTGTGTCTCTGGTGCATCATGTAACCTTGGGAGCAGAAATATCTGAAGAACCAAAAGAGAGTAAAGGCTATAATTAAAAATAAGCCCCAAGAAATAGTTTCCATGTGGTTGCAAGAAGCCCTTGAGCACAGCTGGAAAATTTCAGGCTGAAATATGTTGGAACAATAGTTTACAGAGGAAAGTAGCTGAGTTTGTGGTTACACTTGGAAGTGAAACTTCCTTGCTTGGTCATAACAGCAAACTAGCTATAAGGTTTGGAAGAATATTCCCTAAAGAAGATCGTCACTCCCTGAATTACAAAGAGAAATATAGTAGATGATTTCTTAAATGAGAAATCACAAAATCTTAAACTATACTCACATTAAGTATAGTTTAAGAATAGTTTACAATGCACAAATGAAAATCAGTTTCAAGGTGTAAAGAAAAATACAGATTTATTTAATAAATAAATTTGGGAGAGGAGATTAGGATTTAGTGTAAATTTCTAAAGGACTGTTACATTTAAAATCTTTTGGCACAAATCTTCCCTTTCAGTGTTTGAATAAACATTCCAATATATCCAAAATCAACTCACTATTTCCTCTCAGATTTACTTCTTCTTCTGTATTTCCTTTTTTTGTTACTGGTGTTATCGTCCTTCATTTACTTTTGAAACTTTTTGGTGGTATTTTTATTTCTCTCTCTATTCATCTTTCATATTAAATCAATTGTTAATTTATTTCAACTCAACTGCTAATAGGCCATTCACAACCATATCTATTTTTTAAATTGTTTTAAGATGTTGGGATTATAGAAAATAGTTTTAAAAGAAATGCCAGGCAAGCAAAGAAGCACTGTGAAGTTGTAAAGTCTTCAGGTGTGGACAATCATTTGGAAATGGGAGGGGGTGTAGGCTGGTTAATCTGTGGTTGATGAAATTTTCAGTAATCAATGCATTGAAAAGCTAGAGTAGAATCCAGGAGTAGGAAGAGAAAAGCTGAAAACAGATGTGTGGTAGCACATGTGTGCAATCATGAATAATATTTTGGATGACAGAGGTGCATTTTAGAACAAGAATGTATATTCTACTGACAAGCTGTATTAGCAAACTATTAAAAAAGATTCCCGGAGTTCCCGTTGTAGCGCAGTGGTTAACGAATCCGACTAGGAATCATGAGGTTGCGGGTTCGGTCCCCGCCCTTGCTCAGTGGGTTAACGATCCGGCATTGCCGTGAGCTGTGGTGTAGGTTGCAGACGCGGCTCGGATCCCGCGTTGCTGTGGCTCTGGCGTAGGCTGGTGGCTACAGCTCCGATTGGACCCCTAGCCTGGGAACCTCCATATGCCGCAGGGAGAGCCCAAAGAAATAGAAAAAAAAAAAAAAAAAGATTCCCAATATGGGTCTGAGGTGAAAATGCAATTTTTTTTCTAAGAAAGTAGCTTCAATCAATGTTTCCTCAAACTTCGGACACATTATTATATGTAGTTGTTACAATATAATGCTGAAGATTTTGTTTAGTTTTTTTGCATAATAATAAGATCTTATTGTTGCCATAAAGGAACTTAAAAGACCAGTGAAATCAATCTGTAGTTGTTTTAATGTGTGTGGTGGCTCAGTGGTTAGGCTATCGGCATAGGACAAACTGAAGAACTTTTTTAGAGATCCAAATCATCATGTAAGTCCAGTGAGTCACTCCATGCCTGTTAGGATTGTTCCTAGTTGTATTAGTTTTCTATGGCTATGTAACAAATTACCACAAATTTAGCAGTTTAAAACAAAACCCATTTGTTACTCACCATTCTCTAGGTGAGGAGCCTGGGATGGTGTGGCTGGGTTCTCTGTTCAGAGTATCACAAGGCTGAATCAACTGGCTTTCCTCTCAACTGGAGGGCAGCGTCTCCCCGTTATTTCATATCGGCAAAATTCAGTTCTTTGCAGTTATAGCAGAGAGGTCCCCATTTAATTGCTGGCCACCAGTGGGCAAATGTTCTTATCTCCAGAAGGCTCCGTGCACTCCTTCTTAAGCAGTTCCATCCATCCTCAGAGAAGCAAGTTCCTCTCATGCTTCCGGTGTCCGTGACTTCCTCTTCTGCCATTGGCTGGAGAAAGCTTTTTGTTTTAAAAGGCTCATGTGATAAACTCAGGCCCACCTGGAAAATCTCCCATCTTAGAATCAACTGTTCCACACAACGTAACACAATCACAGGAATGCTGTCTCAACATATTCACAGGTTCTGGGGAATACATCTTTCTGTGTTTATGTGGGGGCAGGGGAAAGCGGGCCGGGATGACTTTTAGAAATTTTGCCTGCCACACCTGCGTGATATCAGCAACGGGATAGTGAGGTCGTGGGTCACAATATGATCCAATAAGAAAGACGGGCAGGATAAGATCATTCTCACTATTTGATTTTCAGATAAACTTTTGTCTCACTTTCAATTAATTAAAGTAAAAAACAAATTTGCCCCAGAAAATCTAAATAAATTCTTTTTGCAAGACCAGAACGCCTTGATTAAATAAAATTTACCAAACTCAGGCATTGATAATTTTCAAAGAATTAGAGTAAAATTCACCTGGCATGATATTTAACAAAATGAATATGGAAACTTTTGGGGGTTTTTTGGATAAATTTGAGGACAATAGGGCCACCAATATCTTATGCAATTATTCTTATGAACCCAACAAATTTCATACATTTTGGACAAGGGGCTGAAATGAAATAAAATAATTTACCACTCTTAGACATTTTCAAGGCAAAACATAAGAATGAAATTGTGGATTGCCATGATTTTCTACAGTTTAAGAGAAAAAAGGTGAATTAGAAAATATTGTTTTCTTAAGAAAACATTTCCTAATAAAATGGGTGGGTCTTTTCTAAGATTTCCTTACCAATATGTATATATACTCTGTTCCATCCTCCCTGCTCCACACATTGTGCTCTTATGAATGTTGTTAAAAAACTCTCATAGGAAGAATTTTTTGCAACAAAATTTGGGCAGATTATAGTTAATTATATAAACCATTATGATTGAACACAATTTCACATTAGACACATACAATGTACACATATAATCAATCTCCTGAATTTGTCCTGTGGAAACATTAATGGATTTCTTTCTAGAGTAAAAAATGAAATTGTATTACTAAAAAAAGAATAAATTTGACTAAAAAATATGAGTAGATCTGTTTCTGGATTTAACCATAAATAGGAATCCTATTTTTTGTGCTTAGCAATGATAGAATAGTTGATTTGAAAGTTTCTGAGATACTGGGCTGTACTTTGAGTGAATTCCAATTTCTATTTTCTCATAGGAAATCTGGTTGTAAGACAAAAGGACAAAAGTTATTAAAAAGTTATGAGTTTGGGAGTTCCCGTCGTGGCTCAGTGGTTAACGAATCCAACTAGGAACCATGAGGTTGCTGGTTCGATCCCTGGCCTTGCTCAGTGGGTTAAGGATCTGGCGTTGCCGTGAGCTGTGGTGTAGGTCGCAGATGTGGCTTGGATCCTGTGTTGTTGTGGCTCTGGTGTAGGCTGGCGGCTACAGCTCTGATTGGACCCCTAGCTGGGAACCTCCATATGCTGTGGGAGCGGCCCAAGAAATGGCAAAAAGACAAAAAAAAAAGTTATGAGTTTGAAAATTATGGATAATTGGAATAGGGTTATAATGTGTGTCTTGTGATTGTAATATATAACTAATTTTAATAAGATTCAATTTACTTTTTTAAAGGAATACTGTATACGCATTAGTGCTTTTTGTTTTTAAATTTAATACTGTTATTATACTGGCCCCTAGAAATTTTTTTAATGATTTTTATTTTTTCCATCATAGCTGGTTTATAGTGCTCTGTCAATTTTCTACTGTCTAGCAAGGTGACCCAGTCACACATACATATATACATTCTTTTCCTCGTATTATCATGCTCCATCATAAGTGACTAGATATGTTTCCCAGTGCTATACTGGGATATCATTGCTTATTCATTCCAAAGGCAATAGTTTGTGACTCTGAACCTCAAACTCTCAGTCCATCCCACTCCCTCCCTTGTACCCTTTGGCAACCACACGTCTTTTCTCCAAGTCCATGAATTTATTTTCTGTGGAAAGGTTCATTTGTGCCTATATTAAATTCTAGACATAAGTGATATCATATGGTATTTGCCTTTATCTTTCTTTACTTAGTATGAAAATCTCTAGTTCCATCCATGTTGCTGCAGATGGCATTATTTTGTTCTTTTTTATGGCTGAGTAGTATTCCATTGTGTATATATAACACTTCTTCTTAATCCATTCAACTGTCAATGGACATTTAGGTTGTTTCCATGTCTTGGCTATTGTATATAGTGCTGCATTGAACATATAGATGCATGTGTCTTTTTTGAGGAAAGTTTTGTCTGGATATATGCCTACTGCTGGGTCATATGGTAGTTCTATATATAGTTTTCTAAGGTACCTCCATACTGTTTTCCATAGTGGTTTTGTCAATTTACACTCCCACCAAGAGTGCAGGAGCTTTCCCTTTTTTCCACACCCTCTCCAGCATTTGTTATTTGCAGACTTATTAATGATGGCCATTCTGACAGGTGTGAAGTGGTACCTCATAGTAGTTTTGATTTGCATTTCTTTAATGAGCAGTGATGTTGAGCATTTTTCATGTGCTTGTGGGCATCTGTATATTTTTTCAGGAGAAATGTCTATTAAGGTCTTTTGCCTATTTTTCAATTGGGTTGTTGGCTTTTTTGCTGTTGAGTTGTATCAGTTGTTTGTATATTTTAGAGATTAAGCCCTCATCAGTTGCATCATTTGAAATTATTTTCTCACATTCTGTAAATTGTCCACAAGACCAAATTTAAGAAGGGCTTTGTCTATCAAGATAAAAAAATTGAACATTAGCCTGGGGCATTAAGAAGCCCCAAATCAATTATTGAAAAACTTAATATATGCTCTTTAATAGCTAAAGAAGTGTTTGAATAATCTCATGATTGGGGTTGTATATCATTTATATATTTTCTAAATATCACATAATAGATGAATATTTTGACACAAATGTTATTAATTTTAATTTATTCATGAAAAAGTTAATCATGCAGTTCCCTTGGTGAGGTAGTGCTTAAGGATCAAGTGTTGTTACTGTGGCTCAGGTTGCAGCTATGGTACGAGGTTTTTTTTTTAATGTCTGTGAGTCTATTTTATTTTATTTTATTTTTTTAAAATACTCAATGAATTTTATTACATTTATAGTGGTAGAATGATCATAACAACCCAATTTTATAGCATTTCCATCCCAAACCCCCAGTGCATCGCCCCACTCCCCAACATGTCTCATTTGCAAAACAAGTTTTTAAGGTCTGTGAGTCAGTACCTATTCTGCAAAGAAGTTCATTGTGTCCTTTTTTACATTCCACATGTAAGTGAAAGCATTTGATGTTGGTGTCTCATTGCCTGACTGACTTCACTCAGCATGATAAATTCTATGTCCATCCATGTTGCTGCAAATGCTATAATTTCTTTTCTTTTAATGGCTAAGTAATATTCCATTGTATATATGTACCACCTCTTCTTGATCCACTCCTCTGTCGATGGACATTTAGGTTTTTTCCATGTCTTGGCTATTGTAAATAGTGCTGCAATGAACATTGGAGTACATGTATCTTTTTGAGTCACGGTTCTCCCTGGATAGAGGCCCAGGAGTGGGATTGCTGGATCAAATGGTAATTCTATTTTTAGTTTTTTGAGGAATCTCCATACTGTTTTCCGCAGTGGTTGTACGAATTTACATTCCCACCAATAATGTAATAGGGTTCCCTTTTCTCCACACCCTCTCCAGCATTTATTGTTTGTAGATATTTTGATGATGGCCATTCTGGCTGGTGTAAGATGATACCTCATAGTGGTTTTGATTTGCATTTATCTAATAATTAGTGATGTTGAACATCTTTTCATGTGTTTTTTGGCCATCTGTATGTCTTCTTTTACATGTGGCTGTTTGTTTTTTTTGGTTTTGAGCTGCAGAAGGTGTTTAATAAATTTTGGAGATTAATCCCTTGCCAATCGCTTCATTTGCAAATATTTTCTCCCATTCCGTGGGTTGTCTTTTTGTTTTGTTTAGGGTTTCCCTTTCTGTGAAGAAACTTTTAAGTTTAATTAAGTCCTGGGAGTTCCCATCATGGCTTAGTGGTTAATGAATCCGACTAGGAACCATGAGGTTGAGGGTTCAATCCCTTTCCTTGCTCAGTGGGTTAAGGATACAGCTTTGCTGTGAGGTGTGGTGTAGGTCACAGACATGGCTTGGATCCCATGTTGCTATGGCTCTGGCGTAGGCTGGACGCTGTGGCTCTGATTCAACTCCTAATCTGGGAACCTCCATATGCCGTGAGAGTGGCCCAAGAAATGGCAAAAAGATAAAGAAAAAAAAAGTTTAATTAAGTCCCATTTGTTTATTTTTGTTTTATTGTCATTGCTCTAGGAGGTGGATCTGTGAAGGTATTGCTGTGGCTTATGTCAGAGAGTGTTTGGCCTCTGTTTTCCTCTAAGAGTTTTAGTGTATCTGGCCTTATATCTAGGTCTTTAATCCATTTTGAGTTTATTTTTGTGTATGGTGTTAGGGAGTGTTCTAATTTCATCTTTTCCATGTGGCTGTCCAGTTTTCCCAGCACCACTTATTGAACAGGCTCTCTCTTCTCCATTGTATATTCTTGCCTCCTTTGTCATAGATTAGTTGACTGTAGGTGGGTAGGTTTAATGCTGGGCTTTCTCTCCTGTTCCACTAATCTATATTTCTGTCTTTGTGCCAGTACCATATAGTTCTGATGACTGTAGCTTTGTAGTATAGTCTGAAGTCCGGGAGCCTGATTCCTCCAGCTCCATTTTTCTTTTTCAGGATGTCTTTGGCTATCCTGAGTCTTTTGCGCTTACAAACAAACTTTCAAATATTTTGTTCTAGTTCTGTGAAAAATGTCCTTGGTAATCTAATAGGGATGCATTGAATCCGTATATTGCCTTGCCTAGTTTAGTCATTTTGACAATATTGACTCTTCCAATCCAAGAGCATGGTATATCTTTCCAACTGTTTGTGTCAACTTTGATTTCTTTCATTAGTGTCTTACAGTTTTCAGAGTACAGGTCTTTTTTGGGGGGGGAGGGTTGCTTTATTCCTAAGTATTTTATTCTTTTGGATGTGATGGTAAAGGGGATTGTTTCCCTAATTTCTTTTTCTGATCTTTTGTTGTTAGTATATAGAAACGCAGTTGATTTCTGTGTATTAATTTTGTGTCTTGAGACTTTACCAAACTCTTTGATGAGCTCTAACATTTTTCTGGTAGCAATTAGGATTCTCTAGGTATAGTATCATGTCATCTGCAAACAGTGATAGTTTTACTTCTTCCTTTCCAATTTAGATTCCTTTTTTTTTTTTGGCTTTTTGCCATTTCTTGGGCCACTCCCATGGCATATAGAGGTTCCCAGGCTAGGGGTCGAATCAGAGCTGTAGCCACCGTCCTATGCCAGAGCCACAGCAATGCGGGAGCCGAGCCACATCTGCAACCCACACCACAGCTCACGGCCACACTGGATCATTAACCCACTGAGCAAGGCCAGGGATCAAACGTGGCCTCATGGTTCTTAGTCAGATTCGTTAACCACTGCACCATGACGGGAACTCCTAGATTCCTTTTATTTCTTTTTCTTCTCTGATTGCCATGGCTATGAATTCCAAAACTATGTTGAATAGTAGTGGTGAGAAAGGACATCCTTGTCTTGTTCCTGATCTCAGTGGGAATTCTTTCAGCTATTCACCATTGAGAATGATGCTAGCTCTGGGTTTGTCATTTATAGCCTTTATCATATTGAGATAGGTTCCCTCTATGCCCACTTTCTGAAGGGTTTTCATCAGCAATGGGTGTTGGATTTTGTCAAAGGCTTTTCCTGCATCTATTGAGAGGATCATATGGTTTTTATTCTTCAGTTTGTTAATGTGGTGTATCACAGTGATGGATTTGCAGATATTAAAGAATCCTTGCATCCCTGGGATAAATACCACTTGATCATGATATACAATCCTTTTAATGTATTGTTGGATTTGATTTGCTAGTATTTCGTTGAGGATTACTGTATCTATGTTCATCAGTGAAACAGGCCTGTAGTTTTCTTTTTTTGTGGTATCTTTGTCTGGTTTTGGTATCAGGGTGATGGTGGCCTCATAGTATGAGTTTGGGAGTGTTCCTTCCTCTGCAATTTATTGGAATAGTTTCAGCATGTATGTGTTAGCTCTTCTCTAAATGTTTGATAGAATTCACCTGTGAAGCCATTTGGTGCTAGACTTTTGTTCATTGGAAATTTTTTAATCACAGTTTCAATTTCAGTACTTGTAATTGGTCCATTCATCTTTTCTATTTTGTCTTGGTTTAGTCTTGGAAGATTGTACTTTTCTAAGAATTTGTCCATTTCTTCTAGTTTTTCCATTTTATTGGCATATAGTTGCATGTAATAGTCTCTTATGCCCCTTTGTATTTCTGTGATGTCTGCTGTAACTTCTCCTTTTTCATTTCTAATTTTATTGATTTGAGTCCTCTCTCTCTCTCTTTTTTTTTTTTTTTTGATAAGTCTGGCTAAGGGTTTATCTATTTTGTTGCTATTTTCGAAGAACCAGCTTTTAGTTCCATTGATCTTTTCTATGGTTTTCTTTGTTTCTCTTTCATTGATTTCTGCTCTGATTTTATGCTTTCTTTCCTTCTGCTAACTTTAGGTCTTGTTTTTTTTCTTCTCCTCTAGCTGCTTTAAATGTAAAGTTAGTTGTTTATTTGAGCTTTTTCTTGTTTCCTGAGATGGGCTTTTATTGCTATAAACTTCCCTCTTAGAACTACTTTTGTTGCATCTCATAGGTTTTGGAGTGTTGTATCTGTGTTGTAACTGGTTTCTAGGTATTTTTTAATTTCCTCTTTGATTTCTTCAGTGACCCATTGGTTGTTTAGTAGCATATTGTTTAGTCTCGACATGTTTGTGATTTTTGCATTTTTTTTCTTGATTTCCAGTCATATAATGTTGTGGTTGGAAAAGATGCTTGGTTTTAATTTTCTTACAGTTACTGAGGCTTGATTTGTGGTCCAGAATGTGATCATTCCTAGAGAATATTGCATGTGCACTTGAGAAGAACGTGTATTCTGCTGCTTTTGGGTGGAATGTCTTATAAATATCTATTAAGGCCATCTCGTCTAATGTGTCATTTAGGACTTGTGTTTCCTTGTTGATTTTTTATCTGGATGATTTGTCCATTGCTGTAAGTGGGGTGTTAAATTCCCTTGGTATAACTGTGTTATTGTCAATTTCTCCTTTTAAGGTTGTTGGCAGTTGCCTTATATATTATGGTAATCCTATGTTGGGTGTATATATATTTGTAATTGTTTTATCTTTTTCTTGGATTGATCCTTTGATCATTATGTAATGTCCTTTTTTATCTCTTACAATATACTTTAAGGTCTATTTTGTCTGATAAGAGTATTGCTACTCCAGCTTTCTATTGATTCCCATTTACATGGAATGTTTTTTCCATCATCTCACCTTCAATTTGTATGCATCCCTAGAAGTGAGGTGGGTCTCTTGAAGACAGCATATATATATATGGATCTTGTTTTTGTATCCATTCAGCCAGTTTATGTCTTTTGGTTGGGGCATTTAGTCCATTTACATTTAAGGTAATTATTGATATGTATGTTCTTATTGCCACTTTATGAACTGTTTTGGATATTTTTTTTTGCTGCTCTTTTTTCTTCCCTTCTTCTCTTGTTCTCTCCATGTGTGGTTTGGTGACTATATTTAGTGTCTGAATTTGAGTTGATTTTTCTTATTTGTGTGTGTATCAATTGTAGGTTTTTGGTTTGCAGTTACCCTGAAGTTTTGTTATAGGCATCTCTATATATATGAGATTGTTTTAAGTTTTTGAATTCGATTTTTGATTTTGGTAGCATATTTGTGCATGGATGTTTTCCTACCTTTACAGTATATATGCCTTTAATGGTGAGCCTTGTCATTTGTGGCATTTTTGTTTCTGGTTGTGGCCTTTTCTTTTCTGCCTAGAGAAGTTCCTTTAGTATTTGTTGTAAAGCTGGTTTAGTGTTGCTGAATTCTCTTAGTTTTTGCTTATCTGTGAAGATTTTGATTTCTCCTTCAAATCTGAATGAGAGCCTTGCTGGGTAAAGTAATCTTTGTTGGAGGTTTTTTTCCTTTCATCATGTTGAGTATGTCCTGCCATGCCCTTCTGGCCTGTAAAGTTTCTGCTGAGAAATCTGCCAATAACCTTATTGAGGTTCCCTTGTATGTTATTTGTTTCTTCCCCTAACTGCTTTCAAGATTTTCTCTTTGTCTTTAATCTTGGTCAGTTTGATTAATATGTATCTCAGAGTGTTACTCCTTGGGTTTATTTTATATGGTAATCATTGTGCCTCCTGGATTTGACTGAGTGGTTCCTTTCCCATGTTAGGGAAGTTTTCGGCTATTATCTCTTGGAATATTTTTTCTGTCCTTCTCTCTCTCTCTTCTTTTTCTGGCACACCTATAATACAGATGTTGGTGCGTTTAACATTGTCCCAGAGTTCTCTGAGACTCTCTTCATTTCTTTTCAATCTTATTTCTCTTTTCTGTTCTGCATCCATAATTTCCACTAGTCTGTCCACCGCCTCACTTATTAGTTCTTCTGCCTCCTGTATTCTGCTGTTGGTTGCTTCTAATGAATTTTTTATTTCAGTTATTATATTTTGCATCTCTGCTTGCTTAAGTTTTAAGTCCTGTATTTCTTTGCTCACTGTTTCCTGTAAATTATCCATCTTTGCCTCCAGTTTATTTCCAATGTCTTGCATCATCTTCAGTATCATCAGTCTAAAGTCTTTTTCCTGGAGGCTGATAATCTCCAGATCACTTAGCTGTTTTCCTGGGGATTTTTCTTTCTCCCTCATCTGAGTTATAGTTCTCTGCTTTTTCATTTTTATAAGTTTTTGGTGTGGTCTCCTTTTGCAGACAATAGAGTTGTAGCCTCTCTTACTTCTGATTTCTTCCCTCCTTGTGGCTGAAGTTGGTATGGAGGCTTGCTATAGGCATCCCGATCAGAGGGACTGGTGCCTGCCCCGGCAAGTGGGGATGATTCCTATCCCTCTGGTGGGTGGGGCTTTGTCTAAGAATGAGATTAGAGGTGGCTGTGTGCCTGGGGGGTCTTTAGGCTGCCTGTTTACTGATGGGTGGGGCTCTGATCCCACCAGGATTATTGTTTGGCCTGGGGCTTATCAGTGCTGATGGGTGGGGCCAGATTTTCCCAAAATGGCCACCAACAGAGAAACACACACTGATGAACATTCCCTGATGAATATGCCTGAGAGCTTTGTCTCCAGTGTCCTTTCCCCACGACCAGCTACAGTCACCCCCTGTTTTCCCAGGAGATCCTCCAAAAACTGCACTCTGGTCTGACCCAGATTCCTATGAAGGCTCTGCTTTGCCCCGGGACCCAGTGCACATGAAAGCTTGTGTGAACCTTTCAAGAATGGGGTCTCCATTTCCTCCAGTCCTGTGGAGTTTCTGTGTACAAGCCACACTAGCCTTCAATGCCAGATGTTATGGGGGCTCTTTCTCCCAATGCCAGATCCCCAGGCATGGGGACTTGACATGGGGCTCAGAACTCCCATTCCTGTAGGTGAGTCTCTGTGATACAATTACTTTCCAGTCTGTGGGGCTTCCCACCCAGGAGGTATGGGGTTGCTTATATCACATAATTGCCCCTCCTACCATCTTGATGTGGCCTCCTCTTTGTCTTAAGGAGTAGGATATCTTTTTGAAAGTTGCCAAGCCATTTGATTGAAGGTAGTTCAGCATTTCATTGTAATTCTGTTGTTTTTATGAGAGAAGATGCGCTCCAGTCCTCCTTTTCTTCCATCTTAATCCCATCTCTATGGCACAAGTTTGATCCCTGGCCACAGAACTTCTACAAGCTGGTATCTGGACTTACTGAGGTTTAGGTTCTTTGTGCCTCAATGTGGAAGGAATTCCTCCTAGAAATTTAGTCTGATTATCATCTGTGATTCTTTTCCTAGTGTATTACAGCCAATTTATTTTATAAATTGATAGCATTAATTATGCTATGAGAAACAGACCACTTTCATTATTTACCTTTTCATTCTTAAATAGGTAAACTTTTTTCTTTTATTTATTTTTTTGGGTCTTTTCTTTTCCTTTTTTCTTTTTCTCCTGCAGCATATGGAGGTTCCCCAGCTAGGGGTCTAATCGGAGCTGTAGTTGCTGGCCTACGCCAGAGCCACAGCAAAGTCAGATCCGAGCTGTGTCTGCAACCTACACCACAGCTCATGGCAATGCCAGATCCTTAACCCACTGAGCGAGGCCAGGGATTGAACCTGCAAACTCATGGTTCCTAGTTGGGTTCGTTAACCACTGAGCCACAACGGGAACTCCCCTTTTTCTTTTAATTTCACAAGTCAATTTTTGTTCTTAATATATAATCCCATGAATATATTCTTATTTTATGAGAAATTTTATTCAATTATCTCATTAAAAATGCTTATATGAATCAATTTTAATGATGTATCGGCATGTGTAAATTAGTTTAGAATAAACCATACATACAGAGAAACTCATTAATCAGAAGTCATTAATTCAAGATATGTAATATTCAACTTGGACTAATTGGAATTAACCTTTATATGATCTGTAAGGAGATAATTAAGATATATTTTAGTTTTATATAGAGCAGGCATTGAGGCAAGGGAAGTGTTTTGCCTGATATAAAAAGAATAACTTTCCTTAGTTCTTTTGTATACCACTACATTATCTTTCAAAATATATTTTTTAAAATATAAAAAGCACATATAAAATATGGATCACATAGAACTATACTACCTTTCTTAAAAGCAATATTTAGCTTTCATCATTCATTCAATAATTAAATCCTGAGCACCAACTGTGTTATTTGGCACTGTGCCAGAAATAATAATGAAAATAGAAATACCAATGGAAAATATTTATTGAGTAGCTGTTATGTGCCAGAGCTTTTGCTAGTCTCTTAGTATTTATTATTTCATTAAGTCCTTACAACAACTCTATTACACAGATATTATTTTTATCCATTATTGTGATAAGGGGACTGAAGCATAAGAGATTAAATAACTTGCCCAGAGTCATTGATAGTTCTATATCCAGAATATGCATTAAGTAATCCAATTCCAGAGGGGAAAATTACCACAATTATATCAAAATAGCAATCAAAAAACAGTATTTCTGCCCTTATCAAACTTATATCCTACTTATTGGATACAATATTAAAAAATAAAATAAGCAAATATGTAACTGTGATTAGTAATATATTTTATGAAGAAAAATGATAAAGAATTATGGGAGGGCCTAATTTAGGTAGAGATGAGGCTGTCTCTGAGGTGATGGTATTTAAGCTGAGACACTGAGTAGGGTAAGTGGGAATTAGCCAGGACACCAGTGGGAGGAAGGGAGGAAAGGTATTTTCCATCTGGAGAGACAGGTGTGGAGAAAGATACTATGGTGTTGGAACATGGTAAGTTGAAGAACTGAAAGTCAGGAAAGGGGAGAATGTCATGAAATGGGGGTAAAGCAGGACTTGGAAAGATTTTACACTTTACTTAAATTCATTAGAAAGTAATCCAACAGTTTTCAATCTTTAAACCATTGTTCAGAGTGTAATTTGAAGAACAGATTAGAAAGGGGAGGAGGGCATTGGGGGAAGTCAGGATGATACTGCAGGAAATCAGGTATAAGAGAGGTTGGGCTTTGATTAGTAGTAGTAGAAATAAAGTAAATGGATTGAGTACTGGTTAAAACAGAGGTACAACTGATATAGGTATGTGTGGGGATATGGTGGTTGTGAAGAGAAAGAGGGACATGGGTAGAAAAAGGGGAAAAATTAAAAAAATCAAGAAGAAACAGACAGAAAAATAGGTCAAAAACCAAAGAGTAAGTGTCAAAAAGCCTATGAGAAAGAGTCTTTAAAGAAAGTGCTCAATTATGATAAAAATCCCTTGGAAATCAAGATAAGTGATACTGAAGATTTTCCACTATATTTGCTAACATGGAGGTCATTAATGGTTTTTTAAAGAAGAGTTCAGTGGTATCATGGGGGCTAACAGCAGAGGAGAGGCTGTTGAGGAGCAAGTGGAGACAGCCTGTGTAAACAATTCTTTTGAGAAGGTTGATGGTCATGGGCAGTAGCTAGAAAGATATAAAGTCAATGACTTATTGACTTGGGATGCATCAAAGAACACAAGTTATTTGCCACTTGTTCCATTTCTAATTTTCCTCCTCTTGATTTTTTTGCTGGTTTTAGTGACTTACTGGCCAATTGAATGTGGCAAAAGTGATGTTCTGGGGTTTCTGAGATAGACCATTAAAAGTTTTGTAGCTTCTAGCTGGGCTTCTTGGAACACTTACTCTTGGAGGCATGAATCATGTTATGAAATGTCTAAGTACTGAGAAATTCCTGGTCTAAGGAAGCCCAAGCTACTCACATATGTGAAGAGAAAGATACCTGAACAACCCATCTGTTCCAGCCGCCCTGGAGCAGCCAACAGTGAAGAAGCCATGTTGAACACTGGAGCCTTAGCAGATGAGATGTGAAGAACCAAGAAACCCAACAGCCATCCAAAAATGAATCTCTAGACAAATGGTCTCAGTTGAGCTGTTTCAACAACTATCTCAGCCCAGCTGAGACCTCAGATTTTATGCAGCGGAGACAAACCGTTACCACTATGCTCTTCCCATATTCCTGATTCACAATATAATGAGCATAATAAATTAGTTACTATTTTATGTCACTAAATGCTGGGGAGGTTTTTTTCCACAATAATAGCTAGTTGGAACAACATTAAACACAGTAGTTGTTCAATAAATATTCAATATTTATTTGACTAGCATGATTCATAAGTATTCAATATATTTAAAATTTTACAGAAACACATGTCAAAATTGGACACATATTTATGTGCAAATTAAAATTTTTTTCTTAATATTATAATTCAGCATTTCAATCATTAATTTGCTCATTTGCCTTACTTGTCAAAGTTAGTGAAAAGTTTTATATTCATAAATTATTTACTCAAATTATTTAAACTTCATGTATATTTCAAGCAACGTTTTTTATTGGGGTCAATTTTGAAAAACGTCCTCCATTGACTTGATACACACTTACTTTGTCCCAGGCATGATTCTAAGGACTTTATGTTTATCAAATCATTTAACCTAAGAACGACTCTGCTAGGTAGGTATTATTTTTATTTGCATTTTGCAGAAGAGCAAACTAAAACACAAAGAAGTTAAATACTATTGTCATGGTTGTACACATAATACCTGATCAAACATGGAATTTGAATCCAGGCAGTCACAGGCTCCACAGCTTGTGTTTTTAACTACTCAGCTATATGACAAAGGCTGACTGATCACCTTAAAGGAGGGACAGTCCTTCTTCCCTTCACCCACTCTCCCGTGTTGTTTGGGTCCTTTCTTCTCAACTTCAGGTTGAGAAAGGATATTGTATTTGGAGTGCTTAACTATCAAGACTTGAGGAAATGAGGGAAAATTCTAGAACTGAGAGCAGTTTTCAGGCTGAGTGTAACAGTGAGAGGGAAGGTGGTTGTCCAGAGGATGAAGCAAGGAAGCTTCCCCTTTCATTTCTCAGCCTAGACCTGACCTAAATCCGGGAGATTGGGGTGCTGGGCCTGAGTCAGTTATAGGATGCATTTAAGAATTTGTATTAGTTCCAGTATAAAAATCTCTAAGCCCAATTTCACTTAGAGCTTCCTCTACATTTTAGCTACGTGTTAAATGAGGTCTGAATATTAAGTTACACATCCAAATAGAACTTAATTATTAAGCTTTTAAGTCTCACAATACACAACTCAATATTCGATATTTGTGAATAAATTCAACCCCCTCCCACCCAAAGGAGGCATAATCACTGAAATAAAGGTGCTGTACTGTTCTTCGGGAAGGTCGTGGCAGCTTTCAAACATTCCCCAGCAATATCCCACATCATCATTCAAGGAAATGACACTGGCCTGCTACCAAAGCTTTTTTACAGTGTTACCCAGAAATATGACTCTCAGTGGTGAATTCTTGTAACTTTCTCTAAATGGATTATTTCTATCATGTGTTAGAGGTGACTACTGATTGAGCTGGCAAGAGATAATTCTTTAGCAGGAAAAGCGACTTGAAATTTCTTTTATGTAAGGTTGAATTTGTTTCATTGAAAGTAATAGTATACGAAGTTAAAATATCTTCTTAAAAATGAAATTGCATACACAATACAAATTTTGTTCAGTCATACATTTATTCTGATTTCTGCAGTAAGAACATTATTCACCAAATAATGTTTTCCATTACTGTTTCAAACTGAGCAGATGTAATTTCTAGAATAGTAACACTGTGGCCAATAACACCCTCACTTTCAACTCCTCTGGAATGAGGACAGAAGGTGTGGCTATAAATCTGTTTGGTGGTGAATGTGAATTTATCATATGGAGGAATCAGAGAAAGGAAGATGAAGATGAGGCCACCCAAGACAGAGGAGTATGCAACAGAGCAGGGAGATCAAAGAGGAATATAAAAGGAAAAGCCAGGTTCTATTGCAGGCCTAGGATGATGGTGATTGGGTAATAAAATAGTTTATGGAGGCTTCCGTAAGTGAAGATTAAAGATTTATTTTTTGGATGGGTAGTTGAAATTTTCTTCCATACTCTTTTCATATCAAGCAAAGATGAACATTTTCCCTCATGATAACAACCCTTTCTAGACAATGGTAGTTTTCACATCATGAAAAACTTATGTAGAATCTTCTAACTTAGCTACTTAAATATTATAAGATTCTTCTCTCTGGTATCATCTGTTTTCAGAGGCTTTTGCTATAGTTATTATGTTTCAAAACCAGTTTTTTTTTTTTTAAGGAGAAAATAGACTGGGTTTCTGCCATTTATTTTCTGACCATGGGGTTATCAAAGATCACTGAGACAGGAGACACGGGTTGTCCGCCCATGTCCAATCTCAGGCTTCTTGCTGAGGGCAGAGCCCTGACTTGCCTTGTGGGTCCTGTGCTCTGAAAAGAAAGGGGCTTTCCGGCCCTAGGAGGGTAAATCTTGATTAGTCTAAGCCAAATGTCATGATTAATTCCATCCAGTTATTAGTTTAGGCATGTGTATGTCATGCACTTCTGGACAGGGATATATAAGGAAAAGTCATCCAGGGCTGTGTTAGTTCCTAATTTATTTGTTTTTGCCTTTTTTTTTTTTAGGGCCACACCTGTGGCATATGGAAGTCCCCAGTCTGGGGGTCAAATTGGAGCTACAGCTGCCAGCCTACAACCACAGCAACAGCGGGATCCCAGCTGTGTCTGCGACACATACCATGGTTCACCGAGATGACCGGATCCTTAACCCACGGAGCAAGGCCTGAAATCGAACCTGTATCCTCATGGATACTAGTCATGTTCTTAACTGCTGAGCCATGATAGGAACTAGTTCCTAATTTATTGCCTCTCCGCTCTGAACACACCTTTGGACATGCAGTATATGATAAATAACGTAATTCCTGTAACCATTTCCTTTTAAAAGTTGAGTATGATGTTAAGATTTTCCAGTAGAGGGCGCTGGAGAGACTCTGTAAGAGGAAGAGGCTTTTGCAATTTGCAGCAGGAGCTGTGGGTGTGGGGACGTTGGGTGCGAACTGCCTGAACCACAGGCCTGGAGCAGATCTCTCTGTGACCTTGTAACCTCCACCCGTTCATAACCTGGCTGGTCCTCATGCAGCTACCTGGGACCTAAAGAGTGATCATGGGAGGGGGAGAATCCATACAGAAAGCTCCCTCTGCAAGCCCCTCCCTCCCAGCCCGGTCCTATGAAGATTTTCACTTTCTCCTTTTTCCCATCCTACACAAGGGAACCCAGGCACAACTGGACACCCATACCATGGGTAACGGACCCCTTGCTCCATGGCCTGCACTGGGCAGGGCTGCTTATGATTTGACTAGCAACTCCAGACAGGCGCAGGTCAAACTAAACTAGCCAACTTCCCTGCTGTCCTGTGGCTGAAACACACATTCTTCAGTAAAGTGGGAACTCCTGAGTACTTTCCTAGTCCTAGCATATCAAAGGGAGGTTCCTTTTTATCACATATTTACTGTTTCATTGTAGCTAATCATTCTTATATTAAACTTCTCATGTTTAACCTATAGGGTGATTTCTATCTTTTGAGTTAGTCGCGACAGCTACAGAGGGTTTCTGAGACACAGTGTCCTTACTAATAAAAAGCAATGAATTAATTTATGCTCCATTTTTCTGCCTCTGAATGTTAATACATGCAATCCCTGAAACTTCAGAAGTCAGTTTTGGCCAGTGGGAAAAGATAAATGGAAAGAACCTGGATTTTTGACAATATCATCATGTTAGGAGTTAATCAACCTGCTAATTTCCTATGTGAGGTGGGCTCAAAAAATACTCTAATGAGAGTTCCTTGGTGGTCTAGTGGTTAGTATTTGGCACTTTCACTGTTGCAGAGAACTGAGACCCCAGGTCAAGCTGCTGTATGCTTTGGTCCAAAAAAACAAACTAAACAAAACAAAAAAGTTAAAAAAAAACCCCTCATATTTAAGCTACTTATGGTTGAGTTTCCAATTACTTGTATCACAAAGCTGTACACAAAAATACATAATATTCCCTTGTTTAGAGCCATCAATATTAAAAAAAATTTTTTTTAAGTAGTCACATTGTCTCTTGGCAATCCTATGTGATGACATCGACTGTTATTCTTTTGAGTCATTAGGATATGTTACTCATCTTGCTTAACAAGTTCGGTTATATTCATAAGGCCCTTAGTTTCCTTTCACTGCCACACATATTCACATCTCTAATATCATAAAATTATATAGGCACTGAAAACATTTTAGTTTTGCTTTCCGATTACACTGAGTTTCTATCAGTTTTTATAGCAAAAAAATCACTGACGTGAAAGCCCTCTGTGTTATTTTTTTTGGAGGCTGAAACAGCTCTTAAATGTCAATCCTTTTCCAGAGACCTAGAATAGACTTCTCCTGGAAAGTGGATACTTCAGCAGACTTTCAGCTTCCCTAAGGAAAGCAGCCGGGTGTAATGCTTCATTTTAAGTCTGTATTTAAGATTAATATACACACATAAAAGGAATAAAAAGGGAATACGGCACTATAAAGTTGATTGTCTCACAGTGCCTGTGTTCTATAACAAGTACTTATAAATTCCATCCTTGATTAAAAGGAAATCTTTCCTGAGTCAGGTGGGCTGCAGGGAAGAAACTGGCCACATGGTTTTTGCGAGTGTGTTCTGCTCATCACTCTGTTCTCACATGGCTACTTTGCTTTTATTTTCAATGTCTGGTTACTGGAGTTTCCTTCACTTACTGTAACTTCTTTGAGGCTTCCTCCGGAAACATGTCCAGCCCCAGTCCTGTCCAGTTGGAGCCATTGATTATAACTCCTTCTATGGAAGAACAAAGGTCTTAAAACAAATCACCCATCCCACCCTACCCAGTCTACTTTCTCACTCTCTTGTTCAAGCATAAGATAATGAATCTGATTATTGCTCTGTTGTCTCTTAATGCTAAGCTCTTTTCCATGAGCTGGTTATTTTTTTCCCTCTCTCTTCTTTTTCTTCACAAAGTCGTCCACTCCACATTGTTCTGGGCTTTGGGAGATCCAGCATTCCTGAATCCCTTCCCAGACAAATTTGGTGGCCTGCACAAATATACTTACAACTTGCATACATCTTCTAGTGAACAATGATATACATGATATACAGCTACCAAGGTAGTCTGGCTACTACAAAAATTGATCACTGCCTTATAGGAAAGGAAGGCTTAGACTCTTATTGTGGAAAATTAACTCTTTGGTGTTTGCCCCCAAAGAACTATGATTCAGGACCTGGATAAGGTTTTAGAGGTAGGCGAAAAGTAGGAGTAAAACTGAACTTCCTCTTACTGCCCACCTTCAATGCCCCTCCTCATCATATGCTCAAGGACTCCAATAGTCTAAGGAAATGAAGGCGAGATCCTGGATATCTAGTGGGAGGGGAGTGAGAGGAAGGATCTTAACACGGGGTTTTAAACCCTAGAAACCGGAACCCCTCACCCAGCCACCCCCAGGTGAGTGGTATCCTCTCCATTTCTATTCTCAACCCTGCAGTTCAAAATGATCATATCTGATGACCTTCTGATCAGAAAAATCTTCATATTCTATTTTTAAAAATCAAAAAAATAAATGTCAGTTAATGGAACTCTCTGAAAGTCATGGAAATCTCCAAAGATGAAACACTAAACTCAGAGCTGAATTTGAGAAGCTATTCATTTTACAATGGGGACAAGGAGACTGGAAATTAAAAATCAAGAGTGTAGCTTCCTTTTGTGAATTCACTGAAAAGCTGCCTCCATTCTTGCAGCATTCTTGCTTCTGTTATCTTTGTAGCTTCCTTCTTCAGAGGGAAATGAAGAACTCCTAAAATGACCTCGAAGATTGGTCTCTGTTGCTCCGTTCAACTTGCCTCCCTTCTATCCAGAACTGAATGGGGATGAATTAGATGAAGGCAACTGCTCTTGCCCTGGATCAGGACATATCACAGGTGATCTTGACTTCTTAACACCTCAGCACATCTATCCTGACCTCTCTTCAGGAGGTAGACCTCTAGTCTTAAAATAATTAAGGTCAAGATAGGACAAGAGACTTCCTCATATCCCACTTCCTTTGTATTAGGAATGACATAATTTTATCCTAATTGTGCCTCAGGTCCTTAATAAGGTATTCATTAATGCTTGATTTATCAGTTGTCAAGTCTTAAAACTTCTACATAGCACTCATACTATTTTTCATGTCTAGGAATTTAACCTAAAAATTATAGATACATAAAAAAATTTAGCTTTAGGATATTTATTATAAAATTACAAAAGTCAATATATACGCATATATATATATTCACACACACATATATGGAATATATCTATATAAAGCATATATATGCTTACCAGTCCTTAATTGTGTTGCTTTTGAAATACATTTAATAACCTAAGAAAATATTTATTTTTGATTGTCAAATCAAGTTCAAAAATGGGGATTGGTCGTGAGCTGTGTTGTAGGTCATAGAGGGCGCTCGGATCTGGCATTGCTGTGACTGTGGTATAGGCCAGCACTTGTAGCCCCAATTTAGCCCCAAGCCCAGGAACTTCCATATGCTGCACCTGCAGCCCTTAAAAAAAAAAAGGGAATTTTATGTTCTATGTATATCATCTTCACTTATGTCTATAGGTGCCATCTGTATCCACATTTACATCAGCTATACCATTTATTTATTTATTTATTTATTTATTTATTTATTTATTTATTTATTTATTTATTTATTTTGCTTTTTAGGGCCACACCTACAGCATATGGAGGTCCCCAGGCCAGGGGTCAAATTAGAGCTACAGCTTCCAGCCTATACCACAGCCACAGCAATGCCAGATCCGAGCCGCATCTGCAACCTACACCACAGCTCATGGCAAAGCCGGATCCTTAACCCATTGAGAGAGGCCAGAGGTCGAACCTGCAGCATCATGGTTACTAGTCAGATGCATTTCCACTGGGCCACACCAGAAATTCCATGCCATTTATTTATTGGTGAAGCTTTATTGCCTTCACTATTTGCCTCTCCTTCCCCCACCATCTTCTCCACTCCTCTACCCTCCTCCCCTCTTCTACTCACATCTTAAGAATGTTATTTTGGAGTTAAGATTATGGCTGGTTTATATTTTCCTCTTTCTTCTTGCTTTGTTTTGTAATCTTTCTATAATAACTATAGATAATTTGCCCTGCTCTGTGACTCTTACATGACTCCCTGTAATGATTCATGATTAGAACTTCAGAAGCCTCAGAAATATTCTTAGATATATTAGAAACAAAAGACCATTCTTAGAGTTTATCCAAAATTGTCCCTCATCTTAAGGGGAGTAAACTGAAACCCAGAGAGGCTGACACTTGATCAATAAGTCAGAGCTGGTGGTCAATCCAAGATTCTCACTGTACAATGGCTTTTATGACAATATGGACTTTGAAATTCCATTGTTTTACTTCAGTAGCTGTTGGAAACATGCATACCTAATACAAATGTGCTTAATGAAGACAATAAGGTTGGTGTCTCTAAGTCAGAATATTTAAAATAGGTAAGTTGCAGACGCGGCTCAGATCTGACATTGCTGTGGCTGTGGCTCTGGAATAGGTTAGCTGCTACAGTTCCGATTTGACCCCTAGCCTGGGAACCTCCATATGCTGTGGGTGCAGCCCTAAAAAAAACAACAAAACAAAACAAAACAAACAAACAATAAAATGGGAGACAAAGTCTTAATTCCAATATAAGTGTAACCAATTTAAATATATTGTGCTTAAAACAGCTTCACATTGTGATTTTAACGTTATTTCATTTTGAAAGGGGAACTCCTTAAAAATGTCCATTCTAAAAACAGGCCCTTCCTGAAGATATTATGCTAATGAAACTCAAGCTATAACTTTCACCCCCTAAGAACTGAATGCCAATATACCAAGAAATTCTTTCAGAAATTTTTATATTTTAGATCAAAATTCTTTGTAAAAATCAAATATAAACTTAAAACAATTCTTATGCTTATTATATAAATATGCGGGTGAAAATAATTGCTGCTGTAGTTGAAATGCAGTTGTAGCTTAATCTTGCTTGAGCTACATTTTTCTACTTTGAAAAGAGGACTTCCGTACAACCTACTTTCCTCCTAGCACCCAACACTACACAAATTGACAATCTAAACTAGTCCATGTGCTGTAAAATTGCACCAGAGAAATTTGCGACAACCTCTCTTTGAGCTCTTGGTTCCCTGAGTCCCTGTTACTTGATCTGGTTCAGGCCAGCACGTTGTTTGTGTTTACACAGCGTAATAAGACATCTGCTGCCCACCAGAACTCATCATGATCTGTGGCACTTCCCAGTTGACTGCCATCCTAGTTATGTTAATCGAACGCAGTGTATTCTGCATACACTGCTGATTACTCTCATTTACTTCAGTTCCTAAAGACCCAGGACTTCTCTTCGTGCCTTTACAACATGGCTCTACTCATTTGGCTCTGATTAGCTTCAGCTAACGAAAATACATTACAACAAAGCTCTGGTTAGCCATTGCTGTTTTCTAATGACATAATTTGTGAGTTTTTAGCCCATGAAAGTAAAGACATAGGGAATTAAGTTATAGTATCTTCTGTGGGGCTGAGAAATATTAATTACAGGCATCTGGGCTTACTTCCTTAAAGAAGATTTGTGATTTCTATTTAACTAATAAATGTTGACATAATTAAAGAGCTATAAGCTCCATATGCTAGACTTTCTGAAGAACTTCTGATTATACCCTTGTTCAGTTAAGTAAGAAAATACTTTGGCATTAACACTATATCATGGTTTACTTGCCCTAATTATTTTATCATTATATTTAGTGGTTGAGAACTCAGCCCAAAAAACCTTCTTTAGGATTTATTAAAAAATGCAAATTTATCCCAAGACTGTAATAAATTATCATTAGTTTAGTGAATAGCTATATATTTTACCTTAATTTTTTCTTCTTAATGAACTGATTTTTCCATCCTTGTGTACTATTTTAGCTCAAGTCTGGGATCAGACTGTAATAGTTTATGTACTAAATAGTCTTTGTAGTGACATTTCTGAATAATGATGATAACTTCAAAGCATCTTTTTAAATGTAATCTAGACATTTGAAAAAATTACGAGTGGATCACAATAGATTCTATAACAAATTACATTATCTGATTCCAAGAAGTTCAGCAATTTTCCTGTCTCTTTGACTAGGTGTTTGTATATTGCACAACTGGCCTTCATGGTATAAGATCTGGATTTTGATCTGTTTTGAAATATAATCAATTATCATATACTAGTCCGAGGAAATTTCACTGCTAAATTATAACCTCAAGCAAAAAGTTTTTTTACTCATCACTCCTTTGAAAGTTTTAGTTTTTAAATGGTGTTCTCATTGCATTTTATATTTTTTTCCCTTCCATTCCAAACCTGAAAAGACAAGGCCAATCATAGTCAAATACCGTAAAAGCTGTACTCCCATGGTTTTTATGTAAAGTTAATAAAATAAATAAGAGGCAGCTGTGCATTTCAGGAAATCACTCCATTGAGGGGGTTCTGGGAATACTATAACCACAAGTGTGAAGCTGGAGTCACCAGAAACCCTCAATGGAATTATAGCTCAATAAATCAAAATTTGCTCCTTTTTACCTTTACAGTGTAACTGTGGTGCTTGTGCTTCACAGAATTCCTATTTTTGTCTTTTTAATTATCATGGAACTTGTTTCCTGTTCTGGCAGGTTTGCATTTGAGGGGGAGGTCTTTTGTTGTATGCTTGGTTGTAGTGGGTCTCAAACATTTTAAGTCTAGGGACTGTGGCGTGGTAATAAATCCCTCTCATCTGCCACCACCAAATAAGAAACAAAGAAGGAGTAAATATGAATACCTGCAAGGCATTTTGATAATACTTCATGGAGGTATATAATAAATACATTCTTGCCAGATTGTAATATCATACATGTTAATAGGTTCATGGACTGGCATGGTCCACCCAGAAGGCCCTTAGACTACTGAGTCTTGTGGTTGACTGATAGGCTGTGAGTTACAGTTTTTGACATTTGCTGCAGTTATCCTTCTTCTCTTTAACTTATGCATCCCTTGATGACAAATCTGGTGAATTAGTTTATCCCATGATTTTTTATTCTTATATGTCTCCCTACCTCCATTCTATTTTAAAGTAATAACAAAATCTTAGTTTCTTTAATTGAGAAAACACTATGCATATTCTTCTAGCTAAGCTGGTCCAACACCAAAAAAAAAAAAAAGTCAATCTAGAGTCTGGGTTCAAATTCTGGTTTTTATTATCATTTGTTAATTCTATAATCATGGGCAGGTTACTTAGTCTCTATACATCTCAACTTTTCCCTAAAATGGCATTAATATCAGTATTCATCCTCTAGGATTTCGGTGAGATTGGTAAGTTTCTACAGTGTAAAAAATTACCCAAAACTTAGTGCCTCAATACAATAAACATTTATTATTTCTTCAGCTCTATGGGTTGGCTAGGAGTTTCCTCTGATCTGGAGAGGCTTCGCTGAAAAAGGATGGTTTAGGATGTTTTTATTTACATGTTGGAATGTGTCTCATCATCCAAAGGCTAACACAGACTTCTTCACATGGTACTCCTTGGGCAGCAAAGGTGATCAAGTCCATTTTCAAGCCTCTACTTGCATTACATTTGCTAATATCTTTTTTTTTTTTTTTTAGCCACACCCAGAGCATTTAGAAGTTCCTGCACCAGGAGTTGAACCCAAGCCACAGCAATGACAATGCAGAAGAATCCTTAACTGCTAGGCCACCAGGGAATTCCCCCAAAGCAAATCACATGGTCAAGCCCAGATTAAAGGAGTGGAGAGAGAGACTCTACGCCTTGATAGGAGGAGTGGGAATTCATATTATGAAGAAGCACACATTCAAGGATGGGTGGAATCTGTGACCTTTTTACAATCTGCCACATAAGGAGGAGATGAATTAGTGGTAGCTGAGAGTAAACTGCTTAGGATCAGAGATGGCATGTGCTAAAAGTTAAAATAAAAGTTATGTACCAATTTCATCATGTGTGTAAATAGCACCATCTTCACATTTAACTCTTGCTATTAGAGAAGGTTTAATGTTATCTTTCATATATAAATGAGAAATTTTATCAATATAGATGCAACTGAAAATCTGATCTTCAGTTTCTGAGTCCTTTGCTGTGTCTCCCCAGGTGGATTCTTTTAAGATGGTGAGTAACATGGTCATTACAAAAAAAAAAAAATATCTCTTCAGTTCATTCTTTTTTTTTTTGTCTTTGTTGTTGTTGTTGTTGCTATTTCTTGGGCCGCTCCCGTGGCATATGGAGATTCCCAGGCTAGGGGTCAAATCGGAGCTGTAGCCGCTGGCCTACGCCAGAGCCACAGCAACGCGGGATCCGAGCCGCGTCTGCAACCTACACCATAGCTCACGGCAACGCCGGATCGTTAACCCACTGAGCAAGGGCAGGGACCGAACCCGCAACCTCATGGTTCCTAGTCAGATTCGTTAACCACTGCGCCACGACGGGAACTCCATTCAGTTCATTTTTTACACTGCCGCCAGGGAAAGAAATTTTTTAAAAATCTGGGTTCCTCCTTTTCAGTTTCTAACTTTTCAGCCCCATTTTCCACAACATTTTCAACCTGCCCTGCAAACCCAACTCACATGCCTTGAATTACTGCTTGAACTTGCTGGAGATTCTTGCAAATGCATTATCTTCTGCCTGAAACATTCTCCAGTCACGTAGAGATTTGAAACTTTGAGAAATGTCATGTTTTTTAGAAGACCATCCCTAACATCTCCTGCAGAGATAAGGACTCCCTCTTCTGAGTTCCCATAGCATTCTGCACATGGCAGAAACTGAACCATTACTTCATTTAGCCAGAGATTCCTTTTCAACACAGTACTCCAGGTAGCTACTAACATTTAACTACTCAGTCCATGAATTTACAATCTAAGGGTAGATTTTGACTATTATGAACATTTCCTTTTTTATGTTTTTAATTTGCTCTCTATGCTCACAGTTTCATAAAAACATAAACCATAAGATTGATACAAAGTGAGGGAGTCACTCTTTAGTGGTGAGAGGAGTTGAAATAAGTGTATGATCAACATAGTTCAGTGAGATTAAGGGAACATGTGGGGTCAATTCAAGCAGGACTGAGATGTCACAAAAAAGGAACTCTGCCTTTCAGAATAAAAGGACAACTTCTACAGGAATGTATTTGTATGTTTCTCCCTGTGTGAGGCCAGGATCTATCAAAGAAGGGCAGTGGAGGGTGAAGGTTAGCAAGAGTGATGCTGGAAGGAAACCAGACTACAATAGTGTATTAATTGATTATTAGCTCCTTAAAGGTAGTGACAACATCTGACAATTTTTCTCTTTTTTTTGTTTGTGGTTAGTTAATTGCACAATGCAGGGCACTTAAAAAACCACCATGAACTACTACATCTATGTGATGAAGAAAAAGATTCACATTGTGTCCAGATTTAGCTCACGTGATGAATGAACATTGCTGCCCATTAGCGCAAAGTGTAAGAACAATTCCTGATCTGGGGAATAGCTTCATCAGAAGAATTGAGTGCACATATCTTGGTCAATGTTCTCTGACTTTGCCTTGGAAGTGAGGATCTCGAACTACGTTATCTTTCTAGAATCTGTTCAAATTACTAGAGTCAGTGGCAGATGAAGTTGGACTTGGCAGGAACCCTGCAGTTTGGACAGGGGATGCCACATGTTGAGAGTGTCTGTGTAAGGATTACTGAAGGAGAGGCCTTTTTTGTGGGCCACAGTTCATGCAGGTTATCTGACTTCTACTTTGGAATAATCGTAGTTCTTTCTTTAGACAGGGTTCTCCATTGTGGGTGATTTTGACCCCACAGAGACATCTGCCAATGTCTGGATACTTTGTTACACTGGGCAGGGGGTGTTACTGGCATCTAATGGTTCGAGGCCAGCGATGCTGCTAAACATCTACAATGCACAGGACAGCTCTTCACAACAAAGATGTAGACATTGCTGCTGTTGGGAAACCCTGCTTTAGAGCACATCTTGTATTGGCCTGCATCAGCTTTCGGGTTTCCATTTTTTAATAAGATTATGCCTAAATAGTGAAGTGTAATTCCTCCCTTCCTTCAGTTTTTTTTGAGATACAGTTGATACACAGCACTGTGTAAGGTGTATAGCACAATGTTTCGACTTACATATATTGTGAAGTGATTACCACAATAAGGTTAATTAACATCTATCATCTCATATAGGTACAAAAAATGTAAAAGAAAAGAGATGTTTTCTCCTTGTAACAAGAACTCCTGGGATCCACTCTCTTAACTTTCAAATATGCCATAAGACAGTGTTAACTGTAGTCATTATGTTGTACCTTGCATTCCTAGAAATTATGTGTCTTCTAACTGAAAGTTCATATTTTTTGACAGCTTTCATCCATTTCTCCCTTCTGAAGTGTTATTCTTTAATAATATATATATTTTTCTTTTTTCTTTTTGGCTGTGCCTGTGGCATGCGGAAGTTCCTGAGCCAGGTACACAGCAGTGCTAACACCGGATCCTTAACCTGCCAGGCCACAAGAGAACCCCAGTATGTTTAGAATAATGACTTTCCTAACTATATCATAACCACATTCTTTTCTTGAAATTAAAATCTTTAAAGATTTAGGTTAAATGGTTTTTAAGATTTTATTTTAAGTGAAACAGAAACTAAATAAACTAAACTGACTTCTCTCAAACTGGAATTGCCAACCAAACAGTAACTGAGTCAAAGCTACAAGCAGTATTCATAACCTGGAACTTTAGAATATGAAATGGAGCCCTTGAGGCTGATATAGTAGATGAATTCGTATTGGTTTGGATTTCATTATGCTTAATAACTATGATAAATGCCAGTCATGGATTCTTGCAAATTCAATCCTGGGAAAGTTTCCATAAAGATGTGACTCAGGTAAAACAAATGTGTTTTAAGTATCTAATCTATAGCGAACAATTTGTCATACCCCCAAGGGATGAAACAGTAATTTCAAACACGTTTGGGTAACTGGACAGTAAAGGAAATCTGAGGATTGCTGTAGTGGCTTGTTTGAGAAAACGGTATTCATGTGTAGTCTCACCAGCAAGATTGTGCTCACACAGTAAAGATGATCCTGTCCAGGGAGGAGAGGCATCGGTTCGCTCTCACGGGTGCCCTCCCCTCCTCCCACCACAGAAACATACTCTCTTAAAACTGTGAACCAGCCGTGCTTTGAACAGACCTCACAGAGCCCCCAAGAGACCACTGGAGCTCTCAATTCACAGGAGGAACAGTCAACCCTTTCAATCCATCTCTCATCCTTTCCTTTCCTGAAGCGTTTATGGGGAGATCCTGGTGGCTTCAACATTGAAACCATGCAACTCTTTGCCTGTATGTTGACAATTGGTAGACGGAAAACAGCACAGCCTGACACAGCAACTGTAGGAAGATTGGAAAAAGTCTGCATCAGTGCAAGGGGACATAAAACTATTTCCCTTTCAAATATCATGATGATTTAGATGCAGAACATTTTTCTTAGATTTAGAGTAACAGCTCAAAATTTCAGTTTCTTTCCTTTGGTTTCATAAGGCTTCTTTATCTGAAATTGGAGAGGGAGAAGCCCTAAGGACTAGAGGTGGATTTAGAGGCTGAAGGCAAAAACCCCAACACTGACCCTGGGCCCTGTGCTCCTCCTTGGGGCCCAGTCTGAGGGTGTCATTACTGGTACCTTAACGTGGTTAAATCTAAACTGATAGGGCAAAAGAAAAGAAAGATGTTTTCCCCTTAAATGCAATAGCAGGAAGCTCCTTGGGAGCATCTGTTTTGAATAACCACAGGTAATGGATGCTACCAGTATAAATGAATTAACTACCTCAGGCCTTACTATGAGATTAGAATCAAGGGAAGGAACTTGGTGGAAGGGTGTGTGAATCCCAGCTAGAAGGAGAAGTGAGCTGAGGCTTGTGCCACAAAAGCTCTCTCCTTAGGTAACAGGCAGACCAACCTGGATCTCCAACTCATACTAGTTGTGGTAGGAGGGCTAGCCAGTAGGTGCTCCTTTTCTACCCTCCTTGCTCCTGGGTCCTGTGTTTCACCTCTTTCCCTCCATCTCATCCATCTCTCCTGTACTATAGTTGGACCAGAGGGTGAAGAAAGTAATTGCCTCTTCCCTTCTCCTAGAGGAGGGTGGAAGTGAAATCTGGGGTTTGGCCTGGAACTCACTACTCGCCCACAAATTCAGGAAGCCAGGGAGGCCAGAGCTTAGACCTTTTCAATAGGGTTTCTTTGAGAGGCTCCACTTTCACTGTTCCCCATGATTAGTCTTTAAGGAGACAATTTGCTCTAGAAGGAGAAGTAGAGCAGGACTGTGTCCTGAAAGAGTCTGAGGGCCAGGTGCTCTGGACTCTCTCAGGCATCTCTGCAGTTGAGGGGTTCCACTGGGCAAGGCCAGCCCCTCCCAGCCTCTAATGGCCCTTGGAAAATTAACAGTAGAGATAAATTTGTATTGGCAACTCTACTTGCTTAGGTTGGGAGACGGAGGGAGTGATTTCGTTTTCCAAGACAAAAAAAAAAATTTACCTGAAAAATTTTGGATTTCTTTCAAATAATAAAAAAGGAAGTTTTTATTTCCTCTTCTTTTATTTCTTTTATTTTGTCTTTTTGCCTTTTCTAGGGCCACTCCCACAGCATTTGGAGGTTCCCAGGCTAGGGGTCTAATTGGAGCTGTAGCCGCCGGCCTACGCCAGAGCCACAGCAATGCCAGATCTGAGCCGCACCTGCAGCCTACACCACAGCTCACAGCAACATGTAATCCTCAACCCACTGTGCAAGGTCAGGGATCGAACCTGCAACCTCATGGTTCCTAGTCGGATTCATTAACCACTGAACCACGACGGGAACTTCTAAAAAAGGAAGTATTTGAGTGACCATTGGATTGTTTTAGTTTCCTAAACTTTTCTTTTTTCCCCCTCTTATAGATAGGTTTCACTCATTGGCAATGTTCTTCACTTGTTTAAGATAATACACTGTTCTACTAGGTACACCTTTCAGTCTGCCCCTGCTTGCTTCACCCCAACTGCAATCCTGCTGTGAGTTCTACCTGAGCTTCTCACCCATTTCCCCTCCCCACCAGGTGACTTCAGTCATCTTCACGGAGAACCAAGTCTATGTGTGTGTTAGGGGTACTTAAATCCACACATTTCCTTTAGAGGTTGAAGGGCTACTTCTAACATTTCTGTGCAAACTTTATGTAAAAATGCTATGCAAAGATGTTCAAAAATGAATTTCAGCAGGTGATGAGCTGGCATAATGACTATACATCTGTATCAGTGTTTGGGCTGCCTCATTTCTCCAGAATCTTGATCCTGATTTCAGAAACCAGAATCAGTCAAAGGATCCCTTCCACACCCTGAAGCAAAGTGAGATAATAATCAGTCATGATAGATCACTTACTCAGGATAGTGAAAAATTTATGGGAATCATGGTGAGGGATAGGAGTACTCCTGCTTGTGCCTTTTTTTTTTTTTTTTTTAGTAAGTGCTACACGGTTTTGGAATTGTGGCAACTTTGGAAAGCTGCCAGCCATCAGCACCTTAATTTTGACTGACTATTCCTCCCTTTTTAAAGCTGCTCTTTTCTTTGTTCTGAGAACGTGGGGACTTTTGGGGGTTTGATCTTTTGATGGATGAGCACCCTATTTTTCTTTCCCATGAAGGCTGTTTCAGCTAAAAACCACTTCATTCCACTGTTTGAAGTTCAAAATAAGAGGAAATTCATATTTAAAAAGATACCGTTAAGTATCTTTAAAAATAAAGGTTAGTTAAGTTTTCTAATAATATAAACGAAGAGTAGATAGTAACAAAAACTATCATAATGGACCTATGGATCTGACAGGAAATATATGGTAGAAGAAGACATGGGGAGTTATAATTGGGTCTAGTTGCTTGGAAAACTGCAGTTAGGGGATGAAGGACTTCTTACACTCAGAGGTAAAAATTTCTTTGTTCATTCATTCATGACAGTCTTTCTGTTCATCAGTTAATAAATGTGCACTAAATATCGACTATGAATAAAGTACCATATTAATATTTGCAAGGCAGAATTTACAAACTGCAAAGCCTACAGGATCAGGCAGTGAACAGGTTAGTGAAGTTGGCCAAGTATTAGGCAATAGGTCGGGTGAAAGGCACATGTCTCACTTAAATGGGCAGCTACTACTCAGCTCCTGTTAGGTACAATATTTTTCAGGTCTTCTGGTTTTTCAAAAATAATATGAAAAATCAGGTTTTTTTGGTGTGAAATTTCTTGATTTTAAAATAGTATGTCATTTTGTTCAATGTTATACTGGTGGCGCTAGCCAGGGTAATCAGGCCAGGAAAAAACAGCCAGTTTGGAAAGAAAGAGGTAAAATGTTTCTATTTGCAAATGATGTAATCTTTTATATAGACAATATATTTTTTTTTTTGGTCTTTTTGCCATTTCTTGGGCTGTTCCCACGGCATATGGAGGTTCCCAGGCTAGGGTTCTAATCGGAGCTGTAGCTGCCAGCCTACACCAGAGCCACAGCAACGCGGGATCTGAGCCGTGTCTGCAACCTACACCACAGCTCATGGCAACGCTGGATCGTTGACCCACTGAGCAAGGCCAGGGATCGAACCCGCAACCTCATGATTCCTAGTTGGATTCGTTAACCACTGTGCCACGATGGGAACTCCCTATATAGACAATTCTAAGGAATCCACTAAAAAATAAAACTACAATAATTTATATAATAAATGAGTCTCTGACAAAGTTACAGAATGCCAGATCAATATACAAAAGTCAATTTATTTATATACACTTGTAATGGATAATTTGAAAATAAAGTTAAGAAAATGATTTTACTTACAATACCATCAAAAAGAAAAAAATTTAGAAATAGATTTAGCAAAAGAAATTCAAGACTTGTACATAAAAACTGAAAAAAATCATTGAAAGAAATTAAAGAAGTCCTAAATGATCGAAAGATATCACATGCTAAGGGGAGATTTAATTTTCTTAAGATAGTGATACTCCTCAAACTCATTTACAAAATTCCAGTGACTTCTTTGTACACTTCTCATGCTAAACCTAAAATTCCAGTGGAAATGCCAGATTTCCAGAATAGCCCAATTTTGAAAAAGAATAACAAAGATCGAGGATTCACATTTGTGGATTTAAAACTTACTATAAGAATTCCCTGGTGGCCTAGTGGTTAAGGATTTGGTTTTGTCACTGCTGTGACTTGGGTTTGATTTTCCGGCCTGGGAACTTTTGATTGCCTTGGGTGTGGCGAACCACCCCCCCGCCCCCCGCCAACTTACTACAAAGCTACAGTGCTCATGACAGTGTGGTATGGGCATAAGAGTGCACATCTAGATCATGAAATAGAATTCAGAGTATAGAAATACACCCTCACATTTTGGTCAACTGATTTTTGACAAAGGTACAAAGCCAATTCAATGGGAAAAGGAAAATCTTTCGCCAAGTGATGGAATGACTGATTATATTTACATGTCAAAGCATGATATTAGACTCCTATCTCATATCATATACAAAAATTAACTTTAAATGGATCATAGACCTAGTGAATGGAGTTAAAACTTTTAAAACTCAGAGAAAATAGAGCAGTAAATCTTTGTGGCCTTCGGTGAGGCAATGTTTTCTTAGTTATGATAACAAAAGCATAAGTGACAAAAGAAAACAACATACATTGGACCTATTTTAAAAAATGTGTTACAAACAATATCATTAACAAAGTTAAAGGACCACCCACAGAATGGGAGAAAACTTCAGAATAACAATGTTATAAGAATGCTTTAAGATTTGAGTCTATGGGGTTAAAAATTAAACAAAAACTAAATTATTATTCATTTATTGAAGGTAAAGGCTCTTTTAATATTTGTCTTAAGTTTATTTTATAAAATGTAACTAAATAGCATTTTCTTGATTATAGTCTGCTGAATACAAAAATATTAATGATATTTCTAAATATGCTGGTTGAAAGCAAGTATGCATTTATCACCTCAAACCTGTGGTCATGGTGACTAAATGAGCATCCAGTGGTTAATAGTTTAGAGAAATTACCATTCTGGTTCCACAATGCCAAACTTTTAAATTTTGACTTCTCAAAATTTTAAAATCATATTAAAATTATAAAAAAATTCAGATTTATTCTAATAAATAAGTTTGTTCTGTTATGGAGATATTTGCATTTGGCCTTGGCTTAGAGAAATTGTTGATCTTATCACTAGCATTAAGCATTTGGAAAAAAATTGCATTTTAGGGTACATTTCTAAAATCATATCAACACAATCCAACTAGATTTTTTGGTGTTTTATGTGGATATCAATATCCTACTTTCTTTCTTTTTAAAACAATTATTTCTTCAAGGCTACCACCTTCATGATATCTTCTCCCTGATCATACAGCCAGTTTCCTTTCAGAATTCTCTCTTGTTATAATTATTTGTATCTATCTTTTCATCTCTCCTACTAACCTGAAGATGGTTTAATGGCAAGAACATTTGCTTTTGTCTTTTTTCCATTCCCAACAGGAGTCATGAATCAGCAACCTTCATGGCAGATTCAGTCTATGAATACATTTGGTTTGGTTGGCATAATGTTTTCAAATCCACTCACATTGTACCATATATCAGTACTTTATTACTATATTATAAAAATAATATTCTGTTTATTGATAGACCACATTTTATTTATCCATTCATCAATTAATGAACATTTGGGTGCTTTCTACTTTTTTGGCGATTATCAATAATGCTGCTCTAAACATCTGTGAGAACAAAATGTAATGTGGGAAACTCATTTTCCTTTAACACTTTCTTTTTTTTGTTTATACCTATATTCTTTATTTAGCTTAAAGATGCATTATAAGAATTAATGAAAATAGGAATTAGGGCTCAGATTAATAAAGGAGGAGCAGTGGAATAAATGTCTGCAAGGATGAAGCCAAGAGATCAGGAAGAGTTATACATGACGTCATCCTGAAGCCCTAGAGTATGCTGCAGCTTGCAGGGCAATTTGAGACACTACTACCTCCACCACCCTGAATTGAGACTTCAAAGCCTGTCTGCAAGGCCACAATGCCTTAACACCACGCTTTCTCAGGAACCTGGTTTCCAATTTGCTTCCATCTTCACATCACACATTAATTACTCTCAACAGGAAACTCTAATGGGAACCATACACCAAAGAGGATTCTGAAAAGCTTGGTTCTCAACCTTTGGGAGATTAAGAACAGAGAACCACCACTATCTCCTATCTCCTCTAACCGTAGAATTGTTTATTGTGAGAGCAGTTACAGCATGAAAGAAAATAATCTTTAAGAAATATGTGTAATTGGAGTTCCCGTTGTGGCTCAGTGGTTAACGAATCCAACTAGGAACCATGAGGTTGCGGGTTCGATCCCTGCCCTTGCTCAGTGGGTTAAGGATCTGGCATTGCTGTGAGCTGTGGTGTAGGTTGCAGATGCGGCTTGGCTCCCGAGTTGCTGTGGCTCTGGCGTGGGCCGGCAGCTGCAGCTCCGATTCAACCCCTAGCCTGGGAATCTCCATATGCCGTGGGAGCGGCCCAAGAAATGGCAAAAAGACAAAAAAAAAAAAAAGAAATATATGTAATCATCAGTTACCTAACCCCATGGAAACTTTAAAACTTTCAAGAAAAAGATTCTCTTGAAAATTTTTCATAGCTTATGAGGATAATATAACAAGTTCTGTTTTGGAAATAAATTCATTTGTATAATTTTTTTTAAGATTCTACATATAAGCAATATAATATGATATTTATCTTTTTCTGGTTTACTTCACTTAGTATGATAATCTCTAGGTCTGTGTATACTGCTGCAAATAGCATTATTTCATTCTTTTTAATATCTGGGCAATATCCCATTGTGTATATATAGTACATCTTCTTTATCCCTTTATCTGTCAATGGACATTTAGGTTGCTTCCATGTCTTGGCTATTATAAATAGTGTTGCTATGAACATTGAGGTACATGTATTTTTTCAAATTAGAGTCTTCATCTTTTCTGGATATATGCCAGGAGTGGGATTGTTGGATCATATGGTAGCTTTATTTTTAGCGTTTTAGGAACCTCCCTACTGTCCTCCATAGTGGCTGCACCAATTTATATTTCCACCAATGTGTAGGAGGGTTCCTTTTTCTCCACACCCCCCCCATCATCTATTATTTGTAAGCTGTTTAATGATGGCTATTCTGACCATTGTGAAGTGATACCTCATTGTAATTTTGATTTGCATTTCTTTAGTAATTAATGATATTGAGTACTTTTCATGCGCCTATTGGCCATCTGCATGCCTTCTTCAGAAAAATGTCTATTTAGGTCTTCTGTCCATTTTTTAATTGGGTTGTTTTTTTTTTTTTTTATTGAGCTGTATGAGCTGTTGGTATATTTTGGAAATTAATCCCTTGTCAGTCACATTATGTGAAAACATTTTATCTCATTCCATAGGTTGTCCTTTTGCTCTCTTTATGGTTTCCTTTGCAGGGTGAACGGTTTTAGGTTTATTTAGGTCCCGTTTGTTTATTTTTATTTCCATTACTCTAGGAGACAGATCCAAAAAGATACTGCTGCAATTTATATCAAAGAGTGTTTTCCCTATGTTTTCCTCCAAGAGTTTTATTGTATCCACTCTTATATTTAAGTCTTTAATCCATGTTGAGTTTTTTTTGTATATAGTGCTAGAGAATGTTCTTTTTTTTTTTTTGTCTTTTTGCTACTTCTTGGGCCACTCCCGCGGCATATGGAGATTCCCAGGCTACGGGTCAGATCGGAGCTGTAGCCACTGGTCTACACCAGAGCCACAGCAACACGGGATCTGAGCCGCATCTGCAACCTACACCACAGCTCACGGCAATGCCAGATCGTTAACCCACTGAGCAAGGGCAGGGACCGAACCCGCAATCTTATGGTTCCTAGTCAGATTCGTTAACCACTGCGCCATGACGGGAACTCCGAGAATGTTCTAATTTCATTCTTTTACATGTAGCTGTCCACTTTTCCCAGCATCACTTATTGAAGAGACTCTTTTCTATATTGTATATTTTTGCCTCCTTTGTCATAGATTGACCAGAAGTGTGTGGATTTACTTCTGGGCTTTCTATCTTATAATATTTATCTATGTGTCTGTTTTTTTGTGTGTGTCAGCACCATTCTGTTTTGTTGACTGTGGCTTTGTAGTATATTCTGAAGTCAGGGAGTGTGATTCCTCCAGCTCTGTTCTTCATTTTCAAGATTGTTTTGGGTATTTGGGTATTCTTTTTCCATACAAATTTTAAAATGATTTGTTCCAGTCCCATGAAAAATGCCATTGGTAATTTGATAGGAATTGCATTGAATCTGTAGACTGCCTTGGGTAGTATATTAATTTTAACAGTATTGATTCTTCCAATCTTAGACATGGCTTATCTTTGCACCTATTTGTTTTATCTTCAATTTCTTTTGTCAGTGTCTTATAGTCTTTTGCTTCCTTAGGTAGGTTTATTCCTAGGTATTTTTTTGATATGTTAGTAAATGATATTGTTTCATTAATTTATCTTTCTGATCTTTCATTGTTAATGTATAGAAATGCAACAGATTTCTGAATATTAATTTTGTATACTGCAACTATACTGAACTCAATTTTCTAGCAGTGTCTTCAGGATTTTCTGTGTAGTCATGTCATGTGCAAACAGTGACAGTTTTACTTCCTCTTTTCCAATTTGTATTCCTTTTATTTCTTTTTATTCTCTGATTGCTATGGCTAGGACTTCCAAATCTATGTTGAATAAAAGTGGCCAGAGCAGGCATCCTTGTCTTTTCCTAATCTTGGAGAGAATGCTTTTGGTTTTCCCCACTGAGAATGATATTAGCTGGGGGCTTGTCATATATGGCTTTTATTATATTGAGGTATGTTCCCTCTATGCTTGCTTTCTGGAGAGGTTTTTTTTTTTTTTGCACCCTAGTCTTTCTGACCTGCTAACAGTATTTCCATTATAACTTGTATCCTGTTTCTGAAATGCCATTGACAGCTCCATCTGGTCCTTACAACAGCCATCACTTTTCGAAGTCTCCATCCTAAAGCCCTCAACAAATTTCAGCCATTTATGTCCAGTTGCCCATTTGATGCTTCCACTTACTGTTCTCTGAAACATCTCAGGCCCTTAACAGTGCCAAAACAAAACTGATATTCCCAAGGAAATAGTAGACTTACTATTCTCAAGTAAACTTACCTATTGACAATTGCCACATCTAAGTTGATGAAGGATATATCTCTTCAGCTTCCCAAACCCAAAATCCTGGAGTCACCCCTAACCTCTTCCTTTCTCTCCCTCAGGTACAACTTCCAAAAAATTGACCTGGCTTTTTAAAAAAATGAACCTAGTGAGGTACTGGTACAAAAACAGACATATAGATAAATTTATCAGAATAGAGAGCCCATAAATAAACCCAGATACTATGGTCAATTAATCTTTGACAAAGGAGGCAAGAATATAAATTGGGAAAAAGATAGTCTTTTCAGCAACTGGTGCTGGCAAAACTGGACAGCCGCATGTAAATCAATGAAACTAGAACATACTCTCACACTATGCACAAAAATAAACTCAAAATGGCTTAAAGACTTAAACATAAGACACCATAGAACTCTGAGAAAAGAATGCAGGCAAAACATTCCCTGACATCAACCATACAAATATTTTCTTAGGTCAGTTTCCCAAAGCAATAAAAATAAAAACAAAAGTAAACTGATGAGACCTAAGCAAACTTACAAGCCTTTGCACAGCAAAGGAAACCATTGGGGGGGCGGGGAAGACAACCTATGGAATGGGAAAAAATAATTTCAAACGATGCAACCAGCAAGAGCTTAATCTCCAAAATATGCAAACAACTCATACAGCTCAACAGCAAAACAAACGAACAAACAACCCAATTGAAAAATTGGCAGAAGACCTGAATAGACATTTCTTCAAAGAAGACATACAGATGGCTAACAAGCACATGAAAAAATGCTCAACATCGCTAATTATTAGGGAAATGCAAATCAAAACTACAATGAGGCACCACCTCACACCATCAGAATGGTCAGAATGGCCATCATTAACAAGTCAACAAATAACAAATGCTAGAGCGGGTGTGGAGAATGCTGGAGATGGTGTGAAGGGTACCCTCCTACACTGTTGGTGGGAATGTAAATTGGTACAACCACTATGGAAAACAGTGTGGAGGTACCTCAGAAAACTATGATGGTATAGCCAGACCAAACTCTCATTGAAAAAGATACATGCACCCCTATGTTCATTGCAGCACTATTCACAATAGCCAAGACATGGAAACAACCTAAATATCCATTGCCAAATAAATGGATTAAGAAGGTGTGGTACACATACACAATGGAATACTACTCAGCCATAAAAAAGAACAAAATAATGCCATTTGCAGCAACATGGATGGAACTAGAGACTCTCATACTAAGTGAAGTAAGTCAGAAAGAGAGAGGCAAATACCATATGATATCACTTATATCTGGAATCTAATATAGGGCACAAATGAACCTATTTACAGAAAAGAAACAAACTCATGGACATGAAGAACAGACTTGTGGTTGCCAAGGGGGATGGGGAGGGTGTGGAATGGACTGGGAGTTTGGGGTTATTAGATGAAAACTATTGCATTTGGAGTGGATAAGCAATGAGATCCTGCTATGTGGCTCAGAGAATTATATCTAATCACTTGTGATAGAATATGACAGAAGATAATGTAAGAAAAATAATGCATATATATATGTATAACTGGGTCACTTTATTGTATAGCAGAAATTGACAGAACATTGTAAATCAACTATAATTTAAAAATTAACAAAAAATGAACCTCAAATCCATACTCCCTACCTCCATGGCCATAATTCTGGTCCTTTAACACTCATCTGGATTACAGCAGCAACATCTTCTTGGGTTCCCTGACTCTTTCCTTATCTCTAGCCAGATGGAGGCTATTAAAACCTGGTTAGTACTACCAAATTCCTCTTATCCAAGCCTCTCATTATCTCTCGATGCCAAACTTAGCTTCATCACAAACCTGATTATTGATTCCCTGCTCTTTGTTTTTAAAAGAAAGATGGAGACCTGGTGTATCCTATTCCCAGCCCAGTCACACCTCCAAGCATTTACACATGCTGGTACCTGTTCCTGGGATAGCCTTCCATACTAATCTATACTGGTTGTCAGGAATGGGAACACCTCTATGTTACCCTTGTCCTGAACTTAGGACCTAGGGCTTTGGGATATCCTCAGCACCCCTCAGCATCTCCATATCCAAGAGCTGAGAATACATTAAGGGAAGAGTGTCAAGACACCACATTACCCAGACACCCTACTGGTGGTGTCACTACTAGTGAGGGACTGAGACACCCACTTCTTGCCTTGTGCAGGTCCCCTAAGGGCTTTTTCAACCTCTGGAATCTGTGGGAAAAGGCAGGTAACTATGACTAGGTTCCCTGTGCTCAGGACTGTCCTGTATCCCTGCCCAGGCTTAGAACTTATTGACCTTGGATTAATTTACAGACCTCTGTGTTTCAGTCCTTAGAACTGCCTCTTACCGGATTTCTGACCTTGAACAACGATGCTAGTTCTCACTGTCCCAACACCCACATTCCAGTCTATTCCCTCTCTGAGAAGCATTTTGAGAATTTCAAAAACTCTAATACTTAATGTGTCCCTCTTCTGTCCATTACCCTCCATGGCCTCCAGGTCCCTCAGAAAGAACAATCCCTCTTCCAGCCCGGGTGCCCCTCCACTTCACTCTATTTACTGCAAACATAAGAGAGACCCAGGATTCCTAAATCCTCCCATCTCAGTTCAGCCTCCAAACCTTCACATGTGCGAGTCCCTCCACCTATAATCCTCTCCCCAGCCACCACACCTTCTGTCAGAAATGGCTGCCTCACCTTCTGGGACATTGGAAACCGGGCTGTAGCATTTACCTGAGGCAGGTCCCTGAGTGACTGCCGCAGTGGGAGTCTGTGGGTCTAGCACAGGTGGAAGCCGCTGGGGGGAGAGGAGTGGATCCACCTGGAGGTCCTCATTTCGGCCTGGCGCAGGCACACCGGCAGCTTGGAGCTTCAGACCCCTCTCTGTGTGGCTCCTCCTCAGAGCTTTCTCAGTCCCATCACCCATCCCAGCCTAGTGCCACTTGGAGCCAGAACAGACCCAGAGCGGTTAAAAGAGCGCCAGGAGGGGAGGCCGGAAGTTCCATCTGGGGAGTGTTTTCTTTTTTTTCTTTTTACTGCCGCACTCAGCGCACATGGAAGTTCTCAGGCTAAGACTCAAACGGGAGCCATAGTCGCAGCAACGCAGGATCTGAGCCATGTCTGCGACTTACCTCAGGTAGGATCCTTAACCCACTGAGGGAGGCCATGAGTCTAATCCTCAACCTCATGGATACCAGCAGGGTTCTCTAGTGCTGAGCCACAAAGGGGAACTCCTTTTTTTTTTTTTTTTTTTTTTTTAATTGGCCAGACGTGAGGCATGTGGTATTGCTTGGGCCAGGGATCCATCTGGTGCCACAGCAGTGGCAATGCTGGATCCTTAACCTGCCGAGCCACCAGGGAACTCCATTTTAAAGTGCAGTTTATTTAAATATATTTAAATATATATATTATTTTTCAGATTCTTTTCACTGACAGGTTATTTTAAGATGTTAAATGTAGTCCCCTGTGCTATACTGTAGGCTATTTATCTATTTTATATCTAGTACTATATGTATCTGTTAAACTCCTGCCTCCCTTTCCACTTTGATAATTATAAGTTTGTTTTTGAAGTCTGTGGGTGGGTCTATTTCTGTTTTGTAAATAAATTCATTTGTATCCTTTTTTTAGATTTCACATGTTAAGTGACATCATATGATATGTGTCTTTCCATCCATGTTGCTAAAAATGGTATCATTTCATTCTTTTTTTTATGGCTGAGTACCATCCCATTGCATATATGTGCCACGTCTTCATTATCCATTCCTCTGTTGATGGACATTTTGGTGCTTCCATGTCATGGTTATTGTAGATAGTGCTGCTATGAATGTTGGAGGGCATGTATGATTTCAAAACAGAGTTTCCTCCACATATGCACCCAGAAATGGGATTTCTGGATCATATGGTAGCTCTAGTTTTAGTTTTTTAAGGCCACCTGGAGAGTTTTGATCATAAATGGATGTTGAGGAAATTTCTTAACCTTTTTAAACCAAAATTGTCAGCTATTGTTATTGATTATTATATTTTACAGTTAATTTTGACAATATTAGTGAATTGTATTTCAGCCGAGTGACAGAGTTTCAACATATGAAGCACATAAGATTTTTTGTTGTTGTTCAGGTTACATCCAGAAGGCTTTTATCTATATTTGAATGTAAATTTTCAGAACACGACAATAAATCTGAATGACACACCTTATTTATATTACTGACATTTTATTGATTAGATATGTTGGTAACTAATAAACACCTGTCACTGATTATGTGCAACTTCAGGAATGCCCACAGTTCTTTAGTTCTAAGATGGTCCAACTAGGCTGAAGCTAAAGCTAGAAAGATTTTGACAGAATTTTGGGGAGAAGTTGAGTATTAGTGCATCATGAAAGTGCTTTGCATACAGTGGGAACACAAGAAATGCTCACTTTTTGACTAATTGAGGATATGAATTATTATTTAAGAAACAGGTGTAGTCTCAAAGATATGTAACATCTATCAGCAAGTACAAAAGCTAAGACAAATAGGCTGGCTTCCTTACCTCCTGTCCTGTTTAGAGAAGGCTTGCTTTGGTTTTCCTCTGAAGTTCATTGAAACGGGCTGCTTGGAAACTTCTGTAATTGATTCAGCATTGTGTAATTAGAATACTTAGAAGCACTTGTCATTTCATGTGAAAAAAAAAAGACATTTGAAAAAATAAAGCATATTCTCATAAATGTCTTTTCAGGGTCACTCATTGCTAAGTGGGAAGTTGCTTTGCATGTAAAATGCATTTTCATTTTTAAGAAGACGCAAATGATTCAATCTTTTTAAATTTCTGAGTCATCTGTATGTAACTGTCCTGTTTCCAGAGAAATGAATTATAATCTTTTGGCAATACAAGTGTTGTCTAGAGAACTCTTATGGTATTGTTGTGGAACTTGAGAGGCAAAAATCTCAGAAGCATATAATCATGCAAGTAAGAACGTATTGAAATTCTAAAGATTTTTTTCCAGATCCTTAGGATAAAAGTCTGTTCTTTTATTTTCCAGAATGCGCTCAAGATAACAAGACCAGCATTTTTTTACCCTGGTCTGCTGCAAATTGGCTTAATGAGTGACAACTGATTGCTCAGTAAAAGAACAGAAAATCAACATGATTATTTATGGAAATGTTTGCCCCTAGGCATTCTGGGGACAGCAGGATCCTACTGCTAAGATTGTTTTCCTCAAGGACCTAAGTACTAAAAAAATTAGTGTAGACACATTAATCAAAAAGAAAAGTTTTTAAAAGAGTTGATTTTTGAGGTTTATTGTCACTGTTCTTAGTGAATTGATACTCTTAATTGGATATATTTGGAATTGATCCAAATTCTTATTTGGAGATTGAATTGTTTTAGTGATTAAACAAAGTAACTGAGGTCACCACCCTGCTCAATAAGATATTTTTTGACATGTAATTAATTATAATCTCATTGTAAATCCTTTGGATTTAAAGATTAATGTTGATTCTTTACTTCAATTATGCTATTCATTTGGTTTTTTAATTAAAATTAAGGCATGCAACAGATCACTGTAGAACTTCTTTAAGATGTTGATCCTATTCATTTAAAGGTCTGTTTTATTTTTTAGTCAAAAACAATGGATTTGGCATAGCTACATTGATTCTGTTATATTGTAGAAAGGAAATGCACAGGGACTATGTATTTTCTATCAGTTCATTTATAAATGTTAGTTTTATTGTTTCAATTTAAAAACTATGGTCAATTTCTTTAGATTTTTCTCCAATAATTTTTTAGTCTTTTATTCATTTTTTGATCATATTTTCTTTTTACGCACACACACACACACAATCATAAAACTATGTTAATGTGAATGATTAACTGTATTATTCCTCATGCTCAGATCAAGTACTCAATGCAAGTTTTCCATGGTGTTTCCAACCAAATGAAATGATTTTACATATTTTCTTACACTCAGTTACTATTCTATTTAATAGCTTACAACTCTTATTCAGTATAATTATCTTTTTGGTCATATATATCAAGAGGGATAATGTTAGAAATTGGTTGCAAATTAGGTCAGGATGTTGTTTTGCTGTATATGATATTATAGATTTCAATGTTTTATGTATGCTAAATATAGACATCTTGTATATAATATGTACTTCTAATTTGACATTTTTATGTGTAACATAATTAATATAAAAAAGACAAAGGCAAATTGTTCATTAATTCTTAGAAATAGAAATCACATAGGTAAAATGCAAAAGAGACGTTAATTTTCTGAGAAATAGCATACTGTATTACACAATAATAACTAATAATAACTTAATGCTATGATGCTAATAATGACTTTGAAGTTATTTCACTCATGTAGTCATAAGACTTAGCCCCTAGGCCTGCCTCCTCCAAAGTGGTTGGAGTGGAGATCAAGTTGTGCTCATGTTGAAATTTAAGGCACTAATAGTTGAAGGGCCATAACAATCACTTCCCTTTGCCCCTTGGGATGGGGCTGTTTGATTTCCACCAATACAGTGAAGGCTGGAGACAAAGTTAAGGGAGAAGTCAAACCACTGAGTAGGAAGATGAAAAAGTAAAAGCTGGCAATTATTTGTATTTTAAAATCAATAGAACTAGCACTGAATTTTAGGAGGAGGTGGGGTCTATCCAGAAGGACTTTGACCTAGGAAACTGGAGGGTGAACCAGTAAATTTGAAGGCTTATCTCTTTGGTGGCAGTAGCAAAACTTGGGAAACCAGATGTGTGGACAAGCTTCTAACAGGGAGAAGCTGGTGACTGGGTTTTATTGTTGGAATGGGCAGAGGGAGAAAGCAGGGAAGTGCCCACTGGCCCTCAGGCAGCAGCTGAGCGACTACTCAGTCAACCCCCTTGTGGAAAACGCTGAGAGATGAGTGTTTTTGCCTGCTCTCCCTGTGCTTAGTCATGGAAGGTAGCTGTGGGGCATGTTCATGGGTCCATTTAACAACTGCTTCTTAGTTTGTCCCATCAGGCCTGTGAATGCAAGTCCTGTTGACTAGGTGATTTGGGGACCATCCCTTGGGTGGGAGCCATGAAAGCTGGGGCATTAGATCTGCGGACAAGCTCCTTTGTTCTAGGATGAAGCTGGTGACAGTTTTATTGTTGGAGTAAGCCAGAGTGGAAAGGTGGGGGAAGTGCCCACCTGCTCTTTCCCGCTCTGGGGATGATCTCAGACAGTACCTAGATGTAGGCTAATTAAGAACTAGACCCCCAGGCAGCAGCTGGTGAAGTATATAGTCAGATCCCTTTCAGGTAAAAACTGGGAGAGGGAGTTTTTTTTCTGCTCCCACTGAGTTGAGCCTTGTGGGGACAGCCACGGGAAATGTTCCCCTGCTAGTTAACAACTGCTTCTTTGTTCACTATAGTCTTGCAGGACTTGTGATGCAAGCCCTACCGGCTTTCAGAGCTAGGTGAAAGCTAGTCCCTTGGTGGCAGGCTTGAAAGCTGGAACACTAGATGTGGGGTCCCAACCCTTTGCTCCCCGGGGAGAACCTGGGAGTTGGGAGTTCTCTTCCAATGGTAGGCACTGCGCCGGAGGTGGGGCTCATGGTGAAAGTGTATCTCAGCCTTTGTGGGATTTTCTCAGTTGCCTGATGTGTAGAAACCACTCAAGTAGTTTCTGGATTTCTCGCTAGGGAGTTGATTTGTGTGTAGCTATATATTTGGTGTATCCATGGAAAGAGGAGAATTCAGGAACCTCTTATGTTTTCATCTTGGAGACATCTCCAGAAAGATTTAATAAGAATAAAAATTCTCTTTGATCCACTTGAGAGGTTTAACCACAAGGGAGCAGCCGGAAAGTGGGAGAAGTAAGAGGCAAAAGACCCTAGTAGTATGGAATAGGTAGTTGAGTGGCTAAGTGAGAATTATAAAACTCAGCAGTCATTTAGAATGAAAAAGCCTTTTAATGTTTTTCGTTTTAAGAATAGGTCACCTAATACAACTCTTTTTGATGATGACTCTCGCTTTTCAGGGCTAGAGTTACAAATTCATTTCACCAAATTATCCCTGCCAGTAGTAATGTAGGACTTGGGATTAATATCATTCCTCTTGATTAGAACTGACACAATTTATCACATGTTTGGTAAGCTCTTCGGCAACTGTGGGGAACAGCCTGCACAACACTGATCACCCTTCTGAGATGGGCTGTCTGTGGAGACCAGGAATAGATTCTTATTATTCATGGTCCTAATTAGACAATTGGACAGTATCTGTAGTAGACACCGGGCCATATGGGATGGCACTCTCCTGTAGAAGAGATCCTCCTGGAGAGTTTATTTGTAGATTGAAACAAATGCTAATGACAGTTGAGTAGACACAAAGCCAAACATTGCCAGAGTTAAAAAGTGTGCTGGAATAGAACTACTTTTTTCTCTTTTTATTGGTCTTTTTAGGGCTGCACCCATGGAATATGGAGGTTCCCAGGCTAGGGGTTGAATCAGAGCTGTACACCAGAGCTACAGCAATGCAGAATCTGAGCCATGTCTGCGACCTACACCACAGCTCATGGTGACGCCAGATCCTTAACCCACTGAGCAAGGCCAGGGATCGAACCCATGTCCTCATGGATGCTAGTTGGGTTCATTAACCACTGAGCCATGATGGGAAGTCCTAGAGCAGGGCTTCTTAAACTCTCTTCTGTAAAGTACAGTTCTTTGCTTTTTTTTTTTTTTTTTTAATTATGTCTAAGGGTTCTCTGGTGTCTCAGTGGGTTAAGGGTCCAGCATTGTCACTGCTGTGGTTCAGATTGGGTCCCTGGCCCAGGAACTTCTGCCTGTTGTGGGCATGGCCAAAAAAATTTTTTATGTCATTTAGTCCATTCTGTCTTCGACTGATGCTTTTATAAAGTACAATACAAATTAATTACTAGAGTATTTAAATATAACCTTCCATTTAAAAATTATGCTAAACTCTGTCAAATGGCTATAACGGTTTTTAAATGTCAATAATCTTTATTTATTTTAGGGTCTGAAAGGATACTTGTAGTGGCAAAGTTAGGAGGGAGTTTCTCTCTGTGCTGAAGAGCTTGGACTTGATTCTTTGGAAATGGAGAACAATTCAACAATTTTAAATGGAATTGCAATGATCTGACTGTATTGCTTGTTTCTTCTTTTCATTTTTGATTTTTTGAAAAATCACTTTACTGCTGAGTAGGGAATGGATGGGAGATGGGATATGGAAAGTAGATTAGTATTAGAGGCAAGAGGCTAGGTGCTAGTGTTAAAATAGAGGCAAAAGACCACGAAGACCTGAGTTAAGACAGTAACAGTGGGATTAGAGAAAGAGAGCAGATTTGGACTCTTGAGGCAGTGTAATCAGCATTTAATAGTGAGTGATTGAATAAGGTGGTAGAGGAGAGACAGAATCTATCCAGTGCAATTTCCAGTTTTCTGTCTCAGTCAAATGTAAGTAGGGGTACATTTCATGGACATGGAAACACTGGAGTAAGGATGAGGAGGCAAGAGATTGATTCAATTTTGGCCATGCTGGATTCAAGATTACTGTGGATCCTGGAACTAATTATGAGTAATTGGCAAAGGGATGCTTCTTTTGACTTTCAGGGTGTGGTAACTAGAAAAATCATAATTATATAAACAGTTTTTAGTAAACCTCTTTGAGACATTTGGTTTACAAAAATTGCAAAAATTTAAAACAGACTCAGTGTTTTTCTACAAAGCATTTTTATGAAATAGACATGTTTCAAAATCAGAGAGAATTGGGAAGCAGGCTGTGATAATATTGATGTCAGACTCAACTGATATCAAAAATAGAGAAGAAAGAAATAAACATTAATTCTATTATACTGTTTTCTTTAAAGTTTCTGTATTGGAATTAAACAACATATGCAATCAGTATTTATTATCTGTAATGTGTTTTGAGTGTTTTAAATTTGCACTCTGTGTTTAAGGAGGAATGTGAAAAGTGAACACTCTTAAACAAATAACAAACATGAATATGGAGAAGAGGATATGGGCTCTGATTTCTGAAGAAGTTAGGATTATATACATATAGGAATATAGGAATACATATATATCTCCCACTGATTCTTTTTCCCTGGAGAACCATGAATTATACTAGTCATTTAATGAAATCCTAAGTTTGGCCATGAAAGGTCTGTGTTTTTGAGAAAAAGCAAAGTAAGAAAATAGCTTAGAGCTTGGAAAACCCAAGCCTAAATTAAGCAGTGATTGATGATAGCTGACATTTAAGATCAATTTACCATTCTGAATAGAAAGGATTCCATTTTATTTGAACAAATTTAACGACTAATATTAATGCTTTGTGCTACTATTAAAGTTTATTATTTTCAAAGAAAAAATTAATTGAAGAATGGTAGAAATAAGTATCACCAATGTTTCAATCAAAATATTAGTAGCATAGAATCCTTCTGTCTGGTCGTAACTTCACTGGCCTTGGGGGTCAATAAACATTATTATACCTGGGGAGAAGGAAGAGGGAGGTGTACATTTTAAAATCAGTATGCAGAGGTGACTGATCAGATAACTTCATTTGGAGGAATAACCTTTGCCTATTCTATTTTAGGATGGAAATTTATCAAGTAAGAATTTTCATCTACTTTCAAAATAACTTAAGAAATTTTTGCAATATTTGTGCAAGGTTGTTAATTGAAATAAGGACAGATTGAAAATAAATTATATAGCTATGAAAAGTAGCTGAGGAGTTCCCTGGTGGCTCAGTGGGTTAGGGATCTGGCATTGTTACTACTGTGGCTCAGTTCATTACTGTGGCATGGGTTTGATCCCTGACCTGGGAACATGTGCCTGCCATGGGTATGGCCAAAAAAAAGAAAAATGATTGGTTGCATAAGTAATTGGAAAATATTATACCATCATTAAAAATGATGCTGTTCAGGAGTTCACGTTGTTGCTCACTGGAAATGAACACAGCTAGTATCCATGAGTATGCAGGTTCCATCCCTGGCCCAGCTCAGTGGGTTAAGGATATGGCGTTGTCATGAGCTGCAGCATAGGTTGCACATGAGGCTCAGATCTGATGTTGCTGTGGCTGCTAAACTTAACTTTGTATGAAATTAACATGTACTAATAAATCACACCAATTTTCATGTTTAGAAAGGAACTCTCTTTGTGAGAGTATTCATAAAAAATAAGAACTGAAGATTAAAAGAGCTCTTTTATCAGCTCCGCATGACCACATGGGAGCAGAGGAGAGCAAAAGGAGTGAGAGTACAGAAGGTCCACTGAGATATTGTGACAAAGGGATTGTTTACAGTTCAGAGTCAGTGCAAATTCCCCAATAGTGGCTTTATCAAAGATCCATTTGAAAACTTAGATGTCTTGTGTGTTGATTTAAATGTTGGTATTGCTGTGATGTAAATTCGTTCTTTTATCTTTCTGCTAAATTTTTGTAAAGTCTAATCTACTCCCAAATGCCTGTGTAAAACGGGCCTTTTTGTGGAAATCAAGGAGAGATCTGAGTTTAATATCAAATATGGAAGAAAATGTGAAGGGCAGAGCCTGGAGGCAGAGCTGCTAAGGAGAATGACTGGAACTTGAGGCAAGGCTCCACACAAAGTTCATCCACAGGACATGAATTGAAGGTTTAAGGCAATGTTAATTTAGATCTTATGGGCAAGGAGGCATTAGCTAACATTGCTTGACATGATCCCATGAGTAGAACACCAGGCACACATTGCCATTCCCAGGGCAGAACTCCAACGACAAGGAAGATAGAAAAGCTCATCTCTATGCCAACCACTAGGAAGAGAAGTTCAGATATTTTTGCCTATTGCATCTTGTTATTGGGGTCACTGAGGAAAGTATAACATAGTCAAGCTCTGGATGGAGCAATGCCTTACTAACAGAACAGACAGAGCAAGATGGTGAATGTTAGTCTCTCAAGGCTGGAGTGTGTGTGTGGGGTCTTTCTAGGCAATGCTGTCTCTCAGGGCAAACTTACCTACATGCACCCTTCTCAAGCTCCAGTAGAAGAGACTGTCCCCTCCCTGTTGAGGGCAGGTATAGTAATGGGGTTGGCCAGGTGCGAAAGGTGCAACACTTCCACAGAACAAAGGAACATACATTGAATTTACAATACGGAAAGCTATTCCCACACAAGGTGATCTGCTCTGCACAGACTGTGAGGGTTCATCATCTCTTGCTGAGGAGGTGTTTTTTGTTCAAGTCTGAGGCTACACTCAGGCTTGTGCATACATTCACACAGACACAGCAAATATTAAAACACTGCACTGATATGTAAATAGTATTTGTTTCTAGGAGGTTGGATATAATTTTCTTTATATTTTTCTATGTTTCATGAATATTTTTACAACAAACTTTTCTTTTTAAGTCAGAAAGCAAAGATATTTATGTTTTGAAAATAAAAGAATTTTGTTTTGCCTCTAGGACAAAATTTAATCACACAGAGCCTGAGTCTGCAGATTTGAGCCATATCATGGAAATTACTTTATGGAATCTTTGTAAATTCCGCAGCATGTTTGATGTGTATTAGAGTGTTATGGGCACGTCAAGTCGTTTTCTTTTTCTCTTGCTGCTTTGTTTCAGACAGGTAAATTATAGTTTGGAAGATTTTATGAGCTTGACGACACCTGATATTCTGCTCTTTCAAGTCGTGCTTTCACTTACAGTGCTGTCTGCTTTTCCTAGGATGTTCTCCTTCCTTAACTTTCCAAATACACTTTTTACACTTTTTTTTTTTTTCTTTTTAGGGCCGAAGCCACAGCACATGGAGGTTCCCAGGCTAGGGGCTTAATCAGAGCTTTAGCTACTGGACTACACCACAGCCACAGCAACGTCAGAGCTGTGTCTGTGATCTACACCACAGCTCATGGCAACATAGGATCCTTAACCCACTGAGCGAGGTCAGGGATTGAACCTGCGTCCTCATGAATGCTAGTCAGGTTTGTTTCCACTGAGCCACAATGGGAACTCCCCAAATACACTTTGAATGTCTTTTCCTTTTTGGTAAATCTTTATCCAGCTCCAGTAGTATCCATTGCTTTGCCTCTGTCCCCATCGTGCCTTATATATACCTGACACAAGGTCCTTACCATGCTACTGTGTGCTTGTTCCTATCTACAGCTGTTTTTCCACTAGACAATTCATTCCACAAAATGACATTTTTTTTCTTTGTGGAAAGACCATGGTGTGCCCAAGATTTTTGTGAATTCTCAGCTTCACTTCTGGTCCCTATTTCCTGCCCATACTGAGTTTGATTAAAAATCACCTTGCCCTCTGACATGTTCTTTCCTGAACTGCACAGGGAACAGAGCAAAACGAGTTTATCGTGTATTTATATTCCTTCTATTAGCAGAGTGCCAGACACAGAACTGTTTTTCAATTTGTGTTGTGTGGATACAGCACTCAGGTCCAGTTGATAGAATGTGGAGCCCACTCTTACTCAATTCAGTCATAGCTATAAGATGTTTCATCACATGAACTCACAGCACAGATTTAGAAGAGGTATTTAAATGTAAGTAGTATATAAGCACATCACTAAGACTATTTTAAGAATAGTTACATGATTGATGCTTTAAATAATTCATACTAAGAATGAGTATATGTATATACCATCTCCTGAACATTGATATTTGTTAAAAAGTTGATACTTTCTCTTATCTCTCTAGTGTGATATTTACTTTGCAACATGTTTATGATTGTCCCATCTGTATTAAGTTTAACTTCAAAAATATCTGGTGTCTGTTCTGTATCCAACTCCAGGAGAAAACTGCTCTGTACTACTATCATCCATTATTATTATTACGTTTTCTGCAATGCATTATACCATGTGTAACTAATATTTTAGAATTATAGGGAAGCATCTGCTTCTGTTTTAATGTCTTGATAAAAGCGTTGTAAATATTGTAGCTGTGTAAGATTCTTTCCTTTAAAGAATCTGTTTCATATCACCTGGAAACTATCTTAATTCTTAAATCCTTCACCCAGATGTTGCCTCTAGTAGATGGAGTGCATAACTTTTAATCAACTTCTTTGTTAATTAGTGAGGGAAAATATGCAGCTTTACATTTTCACAAAGTGGTGTTAGAATTCTAAGATAAATAAAGAGCCATATAACATTTACTCACGTATCGTACAATTAACCTTTTAGAATATAGTGTTCATATTCATTTAATCACTCAAGGCAGGAAAATTACTTACAAGGCAGAAAGAACTGGTTAGGGCCAGCAGAGCGTACTGTCCACAAGGCCATCATGTGACTTTATGCAGGGAGCCCTGTCTTTTGGAGAGCTTCCTCCTGAGTGATTGCCTCCTCACGCCCCTTTCACTCAGCGATAATCACTGTAAACAAGCTTATGAGGACAGCTGGAGAGCTGCCATTTCTCCATTAAGACATACATCCCAGTGGGAACAGGGAGTAGTTAAGGATGTAGCAATAAACTCAAGTTGGGTTATATTCAGTTTGTTGCTTTCAGGTTGGGGTTTAGGGGCTAAGGGTTAATTTACAGTGCTTTTTCCTGGAAAACCTTATTTTCACAGAATGTAAGAGCTGGAAGTGGACCTAGATATCTAGTTTGATAATCTTCATTGGGTGGGTCAAAAAAAAAGTTTCATAAATGTTAACCATGTAACTCCAGGGGAAAATAATCTAGAGAAGATTAACACACACTGTCATTTCACCCTTTGTAGGAAGACTATCGGGGTGCCTGAGGTTTTTGTGATCAGATTCACTTCTGGCTCCTGCTTCCTGCCCATACTGACTTGGATGAGAAGTCAACTCACATGTGTGCTTCTAAATCACACAGGACTTAATCATTTTTCTTACTTTTTCCATGAAACAGTAATATCTCCAACTTCCTGCCATTCAGTTCAGCCCTGCTCTTTCCTTTGTCCCCAAATTCCCATTTTATTTTCATGCTGGTATGTTAATTCTTCTTGTACGTGCCTTCTTCCTCACATGGCATATTATTATTATTATTATTATTATTATTACTATAATAGACAAAGTAGTCCCCTCATACACTAGAAGGTGTCAGGTGCCAGCTATAAGGAGTGTTAATGTAAGCCACAAATCAAGATAGAAGTACAATTAATTTCAATTAATGTTTATTTTTAAGTGAATTTACACCTAAGGTTATAGCTATCCCTTTCCATTCAAAGTTAAGAAACAGAATGTATATGTATGTATAAATGGGTCACTTTGCTGTACAGCAGAAATTGACAGAACACTGTAAATCAACTATATTTTTTTTTTCAAAAAAGGTCACTTTTCTTATACATGGATTGTTTATTCCTCTGTTTATGTGTGGCAGATATTCATCTGGTGAAAACAGAACTCTGGTTAAATTCTGACTCTCTGTGAATGTTCTTGAAAGACTGGATGTAGGTGGTAGAAAGTACCCAGCTGTACTGAGTGATTTCTCACTAACTCATGACTCTGTGGGCCCTCGGCACTGACTGTTATTGGACTTTGTTTCCTAGTCATTGACTCTTCTACTCTCTGAAGTGGCTGTTTTACTCTCTCCTCTCTCCTAAACATTTCCCCTCTCTTTTCTCAGTTGATGAATCTGCCTCCTATTTCACTGAAAAAACAAAGGCAAGTAGAAGAGCTAGTTCTCATCTCTACATATACCACCCAATCAACCAGTCTACATGCATCAGTACCCATAAAACTCGGCTGTCCCTCTTGATAATACAGACAAATGCTTTATGCTCATACCTAAGGCCAGCCCTTCCACTTGTGCACTGATGTAACCTCAGCACTCAGAGCCGTGCTTGGGGCATAACGGGTTTGCAATAAACACATATAAATGAATGAATGCACGCCACTCTTTTCTTGGTTGACTTAGATTCAAGGGCTGGCCAGTGAGTAAGAGGTTGAGCTTTAAGAGTGTTGTTTCTGTGACCTCTATATCACTGTGTTGAGGTTTTCATGCTTCCTCTGTGGGTTCAGATTGGATGTGGCTGCCATGTACCTGAATTCTCTTTGGTTGCAAAAAAAGTTCTGAGGACTCTACTAAGGGATGAAGATAGAACAGGTAACATGGCAATAGCTCTGTTGTCAAAAAATTTGTGGAGTGTTATTCTTTTCAAAGTATATTTAACAGGGTTTGAGATATTTTGAGTCTTTCCCTGAGTTTCCTAATTAATTAAAATATCAAATTAAGCAAATATAGATGGATATTTTCTCTTTCTACTTGTCTGATTGCCTTTTCTTATAGCTTACTTATTTGATTTGATGAGTATTGTTTTTCTTTACAATGCCTTTATTGCTCTTTTAACTGAATTCCAACCACTGCAGCTGCTTTCCCACTGTACTTTACCCCATGTTGTGTAATTAAGCTGCCCATTTTCCTGTAATTAAGAAGGTTAAAGAATTGATTGTAATCATCACTCTCTGAGGAAAAGCAGCAGGGATAAAATTACAGATGATCTTTTTTTTTGAGAAAACTAAACATGTTTAATATATGTTTCTTTCAAGTGGATTTCAGGATTACAGAATAGAGTTTCTTACCCATCCCCAGGCTTTTTGGCAGAATAGGAAACTATCTTATTCAAATGGTTATTCTCTTCAGTTGTTTTAAAAGAGGAGAATATTTGTTTCTTTCTCTCTTGGTTATATGTTTTTTAAATTTACATGTTTATAGATTTATTTTTTCTGTCTTACCTGGCTCCTTTATGCAGAAATTTAAGATCAAGCTTTCATCAAATATAACACTAATCTTAGTTATTACATCTATCTGACTTCCTTCTTTAGTCTATATGATTTTATTTCTCTGAAACTTTCCTTTTGGGCCTTTTTCTTAAAACTTTCTTTTTCATTATTTTTTAATAAGTGTAACTATCAAATAGAAAACTTACACTCTGTGTATAATACCAAATAAAATTTTTACTTGGGCTAAATATAGCAGATAAATTACTGTTCCCTCCCCAATTTTTTAAAGTAAAGTTTACTTAAATGACCTAGGAAAGGTGTTATAATGTCTAGAATGTTCTTACTGTATTAGAGGGTTTATCATTATGTAAGAAATATAGATTTAAACACATAAATATGATCATGGAAATGGACTTTAGAATCTGTTGCTAAATTGCTGGTTCATCTCTTAAATATACACTTTACTGGAAAGATAATATATGTACATAAACTGATAGATTATCAGAATTTGACTATGCACTGAATTATGTGTTATGGTGTATTAGAAGCCTTTACATCAAGAAAAGACTAGGGTGGGCTTGAGTATTGGGAAAGTAATCATGTTACAGGTAAGAGACTAGCCTTAAAAAAAGGGGTAGGATTTATCTGGAAAAAAGAGAGAAGATATTATAGATTAGAGAAATTCCTGATAGAGACAAAGTGTCTTGGCATTAATAAACCATATGAAGATACTTAAAATATTGGCTACTGTCTGCTGGAAAGGGCAAGGTTATTCTTTGCATTAATTAGGGTTCTCCAGAGAAATAGAACCAATAGTATGTATGTATGTATGTATGTATGTATCTATGAGGAGGTTTATTGTACGAATTGTTTCATGCAATTATGGAGGCCAAGAAGCACTACTATTTACTGAAGGACCAGGAAAACTAGTGGTGTAATTCAGTCTGCTTTGAAAGGCCTGAGAAGTAGGCAATGGAAGTGGGGGGATGGGAATTTCTCTAATCTTGGTCCTGATCTGAAGGCCCAATTACCAGGAGCGCCAATGTCCAAAGGCAGGAGGAGATGGGCATTCCCAGCTTAAATAAAGAGCAAATTTGACCTTCCTCCGTCTTTTTATTCTATTCAGGCTCTCACTGAATTGGACGGAGCTCACCTGTGCATTAGTAAAGACCTTTACTCAGTTACCAATGCAAACGCTAATCTCTTCTTGAAACACAGACACATCTAGCAATAATGCTTTATCAGCAACCTTAGCACCTTTTAGCCCAGTGAAGTTGACAGAGGCAAGTAACCATCATCACACTATTAGGAAAAGAAATGTTTAGCAAATCCCTCCCCAAATAATGGCTTTTATGGTTATTTCAGGAAATAATTGGGGGTTTTGAAGAGCAAAACACTTGACTAATTCTTCGTTTACTTGGCTCACTTATGGCTCCTTTTTAGCCATCTGTCCATACCCAGTCTTAAACAGATATGCTTTCGTATGTATTTTCTCTAGACATAGTAATAATTGCAATAAAAGTGATAATAGCTTCAAGTACCTATGCTTAATAGGGTCAGTCTCTTAGAATCACCTTACAATATTAGTGCAGTTTTTATTCCCATTTTACGCATAAGGCAAGTTGAGGCACCAAGAGGATACACAGGAGCTTTTTCAATGTTATAGACTTATAATTAACAAAGCTGAGATCTGAGTCCTAATTTTATTCTAGTCCCAGAGATTGTGCTCTGAATCTTATTCAGAGCTTGAACCCTGAACTTAGTCACTTAGGCACTTTCATTAAGCATCTTCTAAGTGCTAGATACTGTGGGGCTAAACAAATGCAAGATTTGGCTCTTCCTTTAAAGGGCTGACCACTTGTTGCTAAATTGTGAGGGATGGATTCATAGACTTTAGCTATTGAGAAGAGATGATTAATGAGATCAGGGAAAGTCATTGAGGTCTGGACTGAGGTTCAGAGAGGAGCTGAATGAATCCACTGGGATAAAAGAGGGAGAAAGTTTATTCAATGGGAGTGAATATTCAGAGGTGGTGTATAGTTTTCTAGGGCTGTTAGAACAAAATACCACAAACTTGGTGTCTTAAAACAACTGAAATGTATTCTTTTATAGTTGAGGAGGCTAAAAGTCTGAAATTAAGGTTTGGGTAGAGCCCCACTCCCTCTAAAGCCTCGGGGAAGTATCTTTCTTTGCCTCTTCCTAGATCCTGGTAGCCCCTTGTGTTCATGGTTTATAGCCGCATTGTTCCAATCTCTGCCTCTGTCTTCACACGGCCTTCTTTCCAGTGCCTCTGTGGGGCCTCTCTTCTTCTTACAAGGACACAAGTCATTGGATTTAGGGCCCATGCTAATCCAGCATGGCCTCACCCTAATTAATTACATCTGCAAAGACCCTACTTCAAATAAGGTCACACTCTGAGGTGAACATAAATTTGGGAGGGACGCTATTCAATTCACCACAAGTGTTAACAGCAACAGGGAATGGTGTAGGTACCATGCTTGTTGAGGCAAGGGAGTGAGTGCAAGATCTTTGGGGGAAGAAAACGTGAGTTGTACTTTAAACTCCATGAGTTTGAGGTGACGTTTTTGGATATGTTTCAGTGACAATATGAAAGAGTTTTATTTCCTTGAAGTATCACCCATTCTAGGTTCTGTAAAGCATTTGGTTATTGCCATAAAAAAATTAAGTAGGTTATGCCTCTATTGAAACATTCTTTCTTCTCTTTCATAAGTTTATATCCTGCAGCTGTTTTTCATGCTCTTCTGCATCCTCCTCCTCTGCCTTGTAATTAGTTTTGTCATGGAACGGCAAACATGTATTGAGTGCCTATTACACGCCCAGCACCATTCTAAGTCTTTACACTTAATCTTTACAACAATTTGATGAAAACTGCCCTTAACCTTTTGTAGGTGAGGAAACTGAGCTGACTTTTATTTCAGTGCTGCACTTTAATGAAAATTAAATATTCTTGGGATATTTCCTCATAATTAGTAATGCAAATTTTAGTTAAAATGTAAACACATGTTGTGCTCACCAAGACAAGAATCAGTTGCCTCTTAATACTGGGTAAGTTCTCAAAAGATAGGGAAATACCCTGCCTGGAAATGGGAAGACTTCTTTGACTTTGATCACATGACAAAATACAGAAAATGCTGGAGCTTAAAAACATATGTTGTAGAATCAAGGATATATGATACATCTAGTTTATCAATTCATAAATTATACTATGCATTTCTTTTGGTGATATAAAGTTACTGAGAACTCTAGGAACTTGAACTGCTAGTTGTCACACATATATACTCAGAATTACTATTTTTTCTTTTTCAGAACAGAAATGTTAGGTTTCTATTTCTTTTTTTATTTATTTATTTATTTTTTATTTTTTGTCTTTTTGTTGTTGTTGTTGTTGCTATTTCTTGGGCCGCTCCCAGGGCATATGGAGGTTCCCAGGCTAGGGGTCTAATCGGAGCTGTGGCCACCAGCCTACGCCAGAGCCACAGCAACGCGGGATCCGAGCTGCATCTGCAACCTACACCACAGCTCACGGCAACGCCAGATCGTTAACCCACTGAGCAAGGGCAGGGACCGAACCCACAACCTCATGGTTCCTAGTCGGATTCGTTAACCACTGCCCCACGACGGGAACTCCGGTTTCTATTTGTTAAAGTCTTATGTGAGGGATCCTAGAAGGCTGACCAAGAACATCAATGTTGGACTCAATCTCCTTACTTTCCATTGTGGCTTGCTACATGAATGTGGGACATTTCTCTAAACTTTCTGAGCCTCAATAACTTAATAGAGATAAACATAATTAACATATGGAACTATGATAAAAATTAAACAAAATTATTTATATTTGACTATAACAGAATAAGTGCTAAATTTACTAAAATTTAGTAACGAATAAAGAATACAAATATACTTCATTATGAGATTGTAGTTAACGACTCTTTTTTAATACTGGGATTTGTTGTTTCTATTTCATTAGTTGGTAGATGCATTTTAGCTTAGTTTACCTCCTTTTCTTTTTCTTTTTTCTTTTTTTTTGCCCATACCCATGGCATGTGGAAGTTCCCAGGCCAGGGACTGAACCCAGACCACAACAGTGACTCAAGTCACAGTAGTGATCCGAGCCACAGGAATGACAATGCTAAGCCCTTAGCCACTAGGCCACCAGGGAACGCCATATATATGTTTTTTGATTGCTAGTTAGGCTTTTAAAATATGTAGGCACACTGAACTTTGAGGCAATCAAGTATTTTGGCATTTCTAAAAGTCTTTAAGAAGATGTCAATATTATTAGTAGACTACTAGAGTAATCTCCAGTTTATATAGCTGTTTAAACTCTGATTTAAGTGTTTGTTGATAGTAATCCTATAAATTCCAAAATCCCAAGGTAATTTATCATTTTAGGATGCATGTCGTACCCTTTATAATTTTCAAATATAAAATACTGTTACTTTTTAAAGTAGTAATTTTGTATATAAATGATGCTTATCCAATGCAGGTTATTAAACTTTGGTATGTTTACATCCTCTTTTAATTCCAAAATTTCCCTCTGTTTGCCACACATATGACTATTTTATTTTATTTTATTTTTTATTTAATTTTTTTTTTAAATTTTTTGTCTTTTTGCAGTTTCTTGGGCTGCTCCTGTGGCATATGGAGGTTCCCAGGCTAGGGGTCGAATCGGAGCTGTAACCACTGGCCTACCCAGAGCCATAGCAATGCAGGATCCAAGCCGCATCTGCAATCTACACCACAGCTCCCGGCAACGCTGGATCCTTAACCCACTGAGCGAGGCCAGGGATAGAACCCACAACCTCATGGTTTCTAGTTGGATTCATTAACCACTGAGCCACGACGGGAACTCACACATATGACTATTTTAAATAAAATAATATTATTCATACCTTCTGTGCCTTTACAGACAAGTGACCAATTCACAATTGGATGCTTTAAGTACCACCTGCCTCAAGATGACTTATTTCCTGAGTGACTAATTTCTCGGTGTCTTAGAAATTAAAGGACGTGAAATTCTATTAGGTGATTTATTTTAATTTTTTTCATAGAACAATATGAAAACTGTGGACATGTCTTGGATCACAAAGCTCAAGTCATTTACAGATTGAAATCAATAGAGATAAATATTGAAGCCTTCATCTGTCTAATGATTTTTTAATTCTGCCAGGTTTTGGGCTTGTAGGCTAGTTGTGAAATTATTTACTTTTGTAAAATAAACGTAATGCAGACTTTGAAAATGTCATACATGGTTTAGGTTTTGAGGTTTCCGTAGATCTCCAACCTCATGTGTTACCAAGTATTATTTCAATTTGACATCTCATTTTTTAGGAAAAGAACTGAGTAGATTGTTTTCTAAAGATTGATATGCAAAAATCAGTTGCTTTATTCTAATTTTTATTTTAAAAATCTCTCAGGGTATAAGCACTGAAGGTTATTTTTAATACTTGCTTAGATTTGTTTTTAAATGACACAGTTGCTAACTTCCATTTTATATCAATATTTGGTTTACATGGACACAACTCTAAACTACAAACAGTTTGGAGTTCCCTGGTGGCTCAGCAAGTTAAGGACTTGGCATTGTTAGCCCTGTGGCTCTGGTTACTGCTGTGGCACAGGTTCGATCCCTGGCCCAGGAACAGCTGCATGCCATGGGCATAACCAAAAAAAAAAAATTAAAAAGATAACGAAATAAAAGTGAACTACAAACAGATTTTTGGTCATTTAAATATTTGATCCATTTATAATAGAAAAATCCGTTAAAAATAAACCTGTCAACATCTGCTTTCTAAGGGATGGTGTTATAAGTCATATCACTATACTTTCCCCTTATTTCAGCAAATATTTCCAGGGAGTGAGGAATAAGCATGGCTCAGTAATATGACTTTGGATATGCAAAAGGCATTTCTTGCTGATTTTGGGTACAAGGCTGGCGATAGCTGAATTGCTTGGTAAGAAGATGAGACAATTTTTTTTCCTTCTGAAGAGTGGGCAAAGAGAAGAGCAGAGACAGGGAGGGAGAAAGCAGACTGTAGAGAGAAGGGTTGAGTCACGTAATGGGCTGCATGAAAAGCACTTAGAAAATAAGGATCTAATGCCAAATTTTAAATTTTTGATTCTGCAAAATTTCTCCCTCTCTTCAAGCTTTCACCAAAGTCTGCAGCACCAAAGGTGTTTTGCTCAGGTGTATAAATCAAGGAGAGATGCTGGAGGTGAACCATAGGTATTATTTGAATTTAAATTTGTTTCCTCAGTCTTTTTAAGTAATTAGAATGAAGCTATTCTCATTTTTTTTCTCTCCTTAATTTGAAATAATCACTAATTTGATGGTATTCCCAAACATAACAGTGTGATCTTATGTCATTTTCAAGCATCATTTTAAGGTCTCCAAGGAATGCAAGGCAATGGCAATATAGTAGATCTATGTACAGTGTTTATGTAGCTGGTCATCAGCTCCCTGCATGGTGACATGTGTCAAAGTGCAGAGTGGTGTTAACAGCCCTGAGTGCATATTTACTTAGTTCCATAATGATGGGAAAGTATGATCCAGTGGCAATTCACACATGGAGTTTATGTCTCTAAGGAGTCACTGACTGATTTACAACGTACACTGTCATTATCCAGTGTCATAGAATATAGGCTTCAGGTATTCATGTGTGTATAGGGGCCATACAACCATTTGACATGACATCAAGCATTTAAAAAGAAAAGAGGATTTCAAATGATATTAATGGTATTAGTGGTAATATTAAGTTGCACAAATTATTCTTTTATTTGCTTTTAATGTATTAAGCAACAATCAGAATCTCTTGAAACTAGGGCTTAGTTGTGGTCGGGTCGACATGTGTCCTTCATATAATGTGGTACAAAGTTCATCTCAATTGCTATAGTCTAGTGAAGTTATAATGGGATTACTCTTTGGATTCTGAATCCAAGGATTTCTATTTCTTTGCAAAATGCAAATCTCAGGAGATTATAGTTAAATACTATGTTATTGACCTAATTTCTCTGATGCTTTAAACTCATTCCTGTTTTCATCTGAGGAATTTTATGCTTCTAAGTGTCAGCTCATGCTGTGTGCTCTATATTCTAGTTCATGGCCACTTTGCTTCACATGATCCTCTTAGATGACATAATGGGTTGTGTGAATAGTTAGAGCATTAGCTATATGAATGCCTGCATATATATATGTACACATATTAAAAATTGAATAAACAAAGCACCAAGAGTTCCCTGGTAGTTTAGTGATTAGGATCCAGCGTTGTCACTGATGTGGTGTGGGTTTGATCCCTGGCCTAGGAACTTCCACATGCTGCAGGTGCAGCAAAAAGCCAAAAGCCAAAAAAAAAAAAAAAAAACCCAACTTTAATTTGCATTAAATGGAATGACTTAATTACAGACTAGTTTTCTGGTATTAAATAGAATGCGCCATGTCTTGCCATGGTTTAAGATAACTGAGAATATTGTTAGGACTTTTGTGGGAAGAGAGAACACATAGAAATATTTTAAAGTACAGCACTTCAGTTTACCATAATGTTTAGTATTTGGGAGTTTCGGTTGTGGTTCAGAAAGTTAAGAACTTGACATAGTATCCATGAGGATGTGAGTTAAGGATCTGGCGTTGCCACAAGCTGCTGCATGCAGCTCGGAACTGGTGTTGCTGTGGCTATGGTTAGGCCGACAGCTACAGCTCTTATTTGACCCCTAGCCTGGGAACTTTCATATGCCGCAGGTGTGGCCCTAAAAAGAAAAAAATGAAATAAAAAAATTTAGTATCTATACAAGTGGACCGAGGGAGTCAAACTAAGTACAGTATAAATTATTAGATAATTTGCTTTGCTTCCATTTCTTCCTTTTTTTTTTTGGCTGTGCCCACAGCATGTGGAAGTTCCCAGGCCAGGGACCAAACCAGCACCACAGCTGTAATCAGAGTCACAGCAGTGACAACACTGGATCCTTAATATGCTGAGCCATGAAGGAACTCCCTGCTTCCATTTCTTGTTACTCAAATTCCAATGTTAATTATGTCAAGGCTATATATTATTCACTTTTCTGAAGCTAAAGCCCTTTTTTCCTTTTCATTAAGGTAACTATGGAATTTTATTGATAATAAGATGGTATTATTTTAGATCTATTATTGCTATTTTGTTCTGAAAAAAGATGACCTGGAAAAATTATGAACTGTTAAGAGAAGCCTGTATTTACATCATGCTATATTAAAATAAATATTGACATTAACTCAATAGGAATTTGAAAAAATAGTGTTATATTTGGTGTTCAGAATGGGTACTCAAATTCATACGAAGCTCAGCATGGAAAGATCTGTGGGAAAAGTGAGGTTGATGCCCTCATCTTTTGAGAACCACTTTTCTCCCCAGATGTTTCATTCTTGATGCATCATTGCACTCTTTCGTGGTAAATGGCATAAGTGAACTGGATAGCTATTATTTTGAAAGGAAAACCTATTGATTATTTAGTTAAATATTATATAAATATTACAAAAATGAATCAGAGCATGTTTCTGTGATTCCTAGAACTTCTCTTTGTTTAAAATATGTCATTTTTTCCCAACAAAATTTTTTAAAAAATTGAAGGACAGTTGATGAACAAGATTATGCTAGTTTCAGGTATTCTGCATAATGATTTGTAATTTGCCAATGTTATGAAATGACCACCATGGTAAGTCTAGTGGCCATCTGTCCCCATCAAAAGTTATTACTCTAGTGACTCTATCACTTAGGCTGTATATTACATCCCTGTGACTTAGTTGTTATGTAACTGGAGGTTTGCATCTCTTAGTCTCCTTCACCTATTTCACCCTCTCCTCTACTTACATCTGCAAAGTGTGTCTCAGAGTGACCGTTCATCACAGGAGGTGCTGAGAAAGTGAAAAATTAGGTTTTTCTTCTGATTTCCTGTGGAAATATAAGAAGAAGAGGTTTGGAAATAAAAATTTATTTGCTGACTGGCTAGGTCAGCCACAAATATTGATTTAATAAAACAAAAACGAATATTCTTATACAAGTAGAGGTATTCTGGGAACGATTTTACTGGTGGTCCCATTTACCTGTTCTTGCTTTGGATACTGATGTAATATCTGGTATTTTGGTAACCATTTCATGAACCTGAGGTGTTAAACATTAGGGGAAAGCCTGTGACCTACTATGAATCAAACTCTGGCAGCCACTTCCCTTACTTACATGGTCTAATATGGTAGACACAAACTGTGGCTAGTCTGAATTGAGAAAGACTGTTAGCATAAAGTGCACATTGGAGTTCAAAGACTTAGTATGAAAAAAAGGAAAATCATGTCAATCTTTTCAATACTGATTTCATGTTGAAATGATAATATGTTGGATATATAAGGTTAGGTAAAATATATTATTAAAATTAACTTTACCTATTTCGTATTATTTTTTAGTGTGGCTACAAGAACCTTTGCTAGTACATATGTGACCTGAATTTCTCACATTATATTTCTATCAGACAGCCCTGCTCTAGACTTTGTGTGTGAGAAAGATGTGTTTAGGCAAATAAAAGCTGGGCTGACTGTTACTCATGGCTGAAAGCTTTCCTTAGTGTTAACAAATGCCATTTCCAGTCACTGAAAATGGTGATGATGGGAATCATTAGTTGTCTTTCCTACACACATATAAATGTTGTCATAGTTTTGACCAAACCATAGTACTGGTTTCATCACTTTTGCGTTCATCCACTAAGCTGGTTATCATTCCTTTTAAACAGATTGCATATTTAAACAGTGAGACAGAACTGGGTTTATATCTAGACTCAACTCCTTATTGTCTGTGGACATCATGCAAGTTATTTAACTTCCTCAAGTGTCAAACTCCCTAGATTTTTTATTTTTTATTTTTATTGCTTATTAGGGCCGAACCTGTGGCATATGTAAGTTCCCAGATTAGTGGTTGAATCAGAGCTACAGCTGCAACCTACACCAGAGCTCAGGGCAACACCAGATCCTTAACCCACTGAGTGAGGCCAGGTATCAAACCCGTATCTTCATGGATTCTAGTTGGGTTCATTAAACACCGAGACATGAAGGGAACTCCTCAAACTCCCTAGTTTTAAAACAAACAAGCTCATCCCTGACTTGGAAGACTGTGTAAGGATAAAGTGATAAAAATTATATGAAATGAGTAACTCAGTGCTTGGTACATAGTTGTTGCTTAAAGTATGGTAGCTCTTATGAGAAAAGGTTAAACCTCAGTCTCCAGCAGTGGTTGGGTCAGTAGAGGAGGGGAAGAAGAGAAAGTGTTGTTAAGAAAAAGTGTGAACTAGGTGTTGTATGGAGTGGTAGAAGCCAGATATAAAGGCTCAGGAAGGTTCTGTACCCAAGATGTGGCTTGATCATCCACTAGGGGCGCTGCCTAAAGCCTTTCTCCCAGCCTCTGCTGCCACCATTTCCACTTTCTCTTCTCAAGGCCAAAGACAATTGGCATCCAGATTGAATAACATTTGAGAGTACAGCAAAGCACTAGTCTGGAAAGGGAAAGCAGTACAATTTTGAATTCATGGAAAATGAACCTGTTTGACATACAGAATCTACGTAATTTGATTTGTTTTTTGTTTGTTTTTCTGGAGTTTGCTGTGCTGGCAGAAGTTTTTAGGAATATAGTTTTGCTGTTGTCTTAAATGTTTTAAAAGGGAAAGGGAAGGATCAGAGAAGAGCACAGTAGCGTTGATTCTGATATGGGGCTGAAGTGAGCCTCTTGGAAGGAAAAGGGAATCCACAGAAACACACTCATAATCATAAATGCATTCCCTCCACGCCCACCACATGTTCTACATGTGGCCCGAAAAACATCCAAATGGGTAGCAGTAACACTGCTGAGATCCATGATTTAATAAGAGTCAGCGCAATTACAGTCAATATTTCAAATGCAATGTTCTAAGAGGAGCACAATTGAGAGATAGAGGGGCTTAAAATGGATTAAAATTTAAACAATTCCCAATCAAATGAAAGTGTTCTGGGAATAGTGCCAGAGTATTGTTGAATTGGTTTTAATATAAGCATTCTAAATTTAACCAGCTGGAATTATTTTCATTTTTTAAAAATTACATATGCAGATATATTATGTAGATATTTAAAATACAATATTTATTCTTTTTAAAAAAATCACACCTTGTTTTTGGTGGCTGCAGTTGGTGAGGTGTCAGAATATATATTCTGTTTCGAAAATAGAATCACTGAATTTTAAGACATGACAGAATCTTAGAGGTCTGTGAGTACAATTCTGTGGGTATAACTTCTTATTGCTAAGGAAATGCAACTGGGGAAACTGAGACTTATAATTAGTAAACGAGTAGCTAAACGGGCCTGTAACCCAAATCAGTTCATGACCAAGTTAGGGCTTTTATTCAGGACACCCAGCAGCCTTCTCATGAACACTGAGACAGGCTGATACCAGCCTGCTTTCTGGAAAAATGAATAGCTCTTATGTTAACCTCCTGGGAGACAGATGCGCATTTTAATATGGGCATAGGTGTAAAAGCTTAATATAAAGTAGTGATGAACGGGTAGTTCCCCTTGTGGCTCAGTGGTGATGACCCCAACTAGTATCCATGAGGATGCTGGTTTGATCCCTCACCCGACTCAGTGGGTTGAAGATCCAGCATTACCATGAGCTGTGGTGTGAGTCTTTACGTGGCTTGGATTTGGCGTTGCTGTGACCATGGCATAGGCTGGCAGCTGCAGCTCTGATTTGACCCCTAGCATGGGAACTTCCATGTGCTGCAGGTATGGCCTGAAGAAGACTAGGTAAAATAAAGTAGTGATGAACATGGAAGACACTGAAAGCACTGCTATGCATTATCTATAATGCAGGGGGTGGAGGTCGGGTGAACCTCGGTCCTCTGTGCAAATAGATTGAAGGCTGTACAACATGTCAGGCTCACTTCATGAATTACCTTGTTAAGTTGACTGTGTGATTGACATTGAAAAAATAGTCCACTGCCCAGGATCTTTAGAGCTGTCTTCCCATCATGGCTATAATAACGATAATGATCATTATAATAAAGATACTACTTCTTTCCCTCCTCTCCTTTTATATAAAGGAAAGTTGGATTGTAAATAAGGATACCCAACTTGACAAGAATACAAATTATGTTAGCTCCACATATAAGGCAATCTGTACATCTAGCTGGCATTCCTAGCTTCTCAAACGTTCTTTTTCAGGTCTTGTTTCACAGTCACTCCTAAATCTGGTTGGCACTAGTCCTCCGGATTACAGCTAGAGCCTGCCATGATCTTTGTCCACCCACTGGCTTCTTCTACAGAAAAGTTGTGAAGTCTTATCTCAGAGGTGCTTTGGAGTAGCACCTCCTGGGCCTGCTAAAAGCTAAGGGCTTTGGATTGCTCTAGTGGGGCCAGGCAGATGGCAGAGGGAGGATTGTTACTGGTGGGACAGTGGGCAGTGCCCAGAGCAGGAGAGAATAAATTTCATTTTCTGCTGAAAAGCTAGCAGTGGGAACACAGGGAAAAATAGCAAACTGTTAAAGATGCAGGGTATAAAACAATTAGCAGACATTATTGGCCAATCTGAATATCAAGTAAACTTCTAGAAATCTAGCAAAATATAGGAGAAGATAAGAAATAAGAGTATAAATTACAGATCTCATTTCTAAGGCCAGAGGCTTTTCTACTCTGGAAAACTAAGAAATTAAGCCTCTTTCCTGACTATTGGAAAGGGTTGTTTATAAGAACCCAAGTTGTCCCTGTGTGTGTGTGTGTGTAAAATGTGAGTGTGTGAAAATGTATGTCCAATTTTTGTGTGCATGCTTATGTGTGTGTGTATGTATGTGTATGTGTATCTGTGTGAGTGTGTATGTATGTGTGTGTTAGTGTATGCGTGTACCAGTGGAAAGGACTCAGAAAAAAATCAGAGCTGGCTTTCCTTTCCCAGTGCACATGCTAAATACATAGGCTAAGATACTGCAAAGTTGTTCTTATTTAAAAACAAGGAAATCTAAAGATAGGAAGCAAGAATAGAGAAAAATGTAGCGGTCGATATCCCATGATTATAATTGTGATGAGATTTTTACCTACCTGTGTTATTTGTATTTTTTGATCTTTGGTGATAGATAAGGCCTTTATTTTTGTATGGTACCTACTGTAATGTCTTGTGTTATAAATGCTTGGCCAAATATGATAAATATATTTTTTCCATTATTGTCTTCTCGGATTCTAAAAGTCCTCAATTAAAGCATCTGGTGTTGGCCTTTATTTTATACATTGGTTTGGTCACTAGATGGACCCTTTCAATTTCAAGCTCAAATCTCTGGGTTCTAGGAAATTTTTGTATCATTTTTACTCTTATTTTCTCTAGCTTTCTGAGACTCTTATCCCTGTATTGATATTCTGCCATTCGTATCTCCTTTTCCTTATTTCCATCATTTCCCCCTATATTTCCTGAGAGACTCCTTAAACTTTATGTATATTTTTAAAATATTTTATTTCTGACATCTTATTTTTAAATGGAGAGTTTTAAAATAATTAGTTTTATTTTTCTGTTTTTTTTTTCTTCTCATTTTAAAGGTCTCTTCAGTCTCTGAGGATATTCAGTATAGTTTATATTTTTTTCTGCCTTCTGCTTTTCTACTCTTCTTTTATTTGTTTAAGGCTTTTCCTGAATGTCAGGTGATCTTTGACTGTTCATATTTGAGAGAAGGCAGTAAAAAGCCGATTGGGGAATTCCTATTATGGTGCAGCGGAAATGAATCCAACAAATATCCATGAAGATGTGTTTCAATCCCTGGCTGCACTCAGTGGGTTAAGGACCTGGTGTTGCTGTGAGCTGTGGTGTAGGTCACAGACAGGCTTGGATCTGGTGTTGCTATGGCTGTGGCATAGGCCAGAAGCTGTAGCTCAGACTTGACCCCTAGCCTGGGAACTTCCATATGCTGAGTGTGGCCTTAAAAAGCAAAAAGGAAAGAAAAAAAGCTGATTGGAAGCTGTGTGTGTGTGTGTGTGTGTGTGTGTGTGTGTGTTTTACCAAGAGGATAGTTTATTGAGTAATAATAGCCTTTGGGTTCAGTGCAGAATTTTCACTGAACTATTTCATTGTCAGAAAGCCTTCTGTTTTCTGTTTTTCTTTTGAGATGATCAGTTCAGCGTAATATCTGAAATATGTAAGCCTGACTTTCATTGTTCTCAGTGCCAAGTGGGAGAAAGGGGTTTGTCATCTCTTCATATGCAGACTTTCACTTAATCACCTCATTTGCAGTGTAATATCTTACCTTATCTTAGTCATTTAGGCTTCTATATCAAAAAATATCATAGACTGGTGGCTTAAACAACAAATAATTTTTTCTCACAGTTCTGGAGGTTGGGGAGTCCAAGGTCAAGGCCCTGGAAAATCTGATGTCTGGTGAGGGCTTGCTTTATGGCTTTTCCATAGCTGCTTTCTCACTGTATGCTCACATGGTGGGGAGTGGGAGCGAGCAAGTGAGCAACTCCCTTCTCTCAGTCTTCTCTTAGAAGCACTAATCCCATTTGTGAGGGCTTCACACTCAAAACCTATTACCTCCCACAGGCCCCACCTCTAAATACCATCATAATCACATTGAGGATAAGGCTTCAAGTTATGAGTTTAGAGAGATCACATTCAATCCACAACATATTCTCTGCTTCAGCTTCTCCATAGAATACTTTTATGACTTTTATGGTGGAAGGAGGTGGGAAAATATCATCCTGCTACAAGCAAAGTGCACAGGGGCTGGATTAGGGATTCTGATGGGTGAGTACACCTCTTTTTTGTGAGCTACCTAGCAGCCTCCAGTTCCTGGGGCTTCCTGGGGTTATGTACAGTCTACTGGCATCTCGGACCATCTACACACATTGGCTTTGCTTTCTCTTTTCCTTCTCTGGTGTGCTAAATCAATCATAACTCACCTATTTCCAGATTTCAAAATTTTGCGAGTCTTTTTTTCCCCCAGTTCTCTTTTCCTTGGGGTCTCTATCCTCTGCCATGCTCTTAAAGTGTCATAACTGTCCTTTCAGTAAAGTGTGGTTAAGGAATAGAGTAAATGTGTCTTCGATCAGCCATGTTTAACACTCTCTCCAGTATTTGTTATTTGTGGACTCATTAATGATAGCCATACTGACTAGAGTGAGGTGGTATCTCATAGTAGCTTCGATTTGCATTTCTCTAATAATCAGTGATGTTGAGCATTTTTTCATGTGCCTCTTGGCATCTGTATATCTTCTTTGGAGAAATATCTATTCAGATCTTCTCCCCATTTTTCAGTTGGGTTGTTGGTTTTTTTTGCTTGTCAGTTGTATAAGTTGTTTGCATATTTTAGAGATAAAGCCCTTGTCAGTTGCATTGTTTGAAACTATTTTCTCCCATTCCATAGGTTGTCTCTCCATCTTTTTTTTTTTTTTTAATGGTTTCCTTTGCTGTAGCTGGTCAGTTTGATTGGGTCCCATTGGTTTATTTTTGCTTTTATTTCTGTTGCTTTGGGAGACTGACCTAAGAAAAACATTTGTAAGGTTGATGTCAGAGAATGTTTTGCCTATGTTCTCTTCTAGAAGTTTGATGGTGTCTTGTCTTATATTTAAGTTTTTAAGCCATTTTGAGTTTATTTTTGTGCATGGTGTGAGGGTGTGTTCTAGTTTCATTGATTAATATGAGGTTGTCCAGTTTTCCCAGCACCACTTGATGAAAAAACTCTCTTTTCCCCATTTTATATTCTTGCCTCCTTTGTCAAAGATTAATTGACCATAGGTGTCTGGCTTTATTTCTGGGTTCTCTATTCTGTTCCATTGGTCTGTATGTCTGTTTTGGTACCAGTACTACACTATCTTGATTATTGTAGCTTTGTATTATCACTTCACTATTTTTAAACATTTGAATTTCTTAGATATTTTAAAGCACAAAAATACCTTGAATTTGTCTAACACTTTACACTTTCCAGGATTAAAAAAAAAATCTCACTTTATTCTCAGAATAAGTTATAAAATAAGCCCCTAATATATCCCAAGTTGGTCAGTCATTCAGCAAATACTTGGTGACTCTCCTACTTTGTGCCAGATACTGTAGATACAGTAGCAACAAAGCAAGGTCTCTTCTGTCAAGGAATTTATTTTATTTTTTGCAGAATAAGAATTCTAAAGATAAGATGTGGCAAGTAAAGTTAAGTGACTCCCCGAAGTTCACACAATTATACATGCTAAACCTTAAAACTTCAACAGTATCAGGGGCTCTTTCATGTATCATAACACCTCGGAGGTTTTTTTTTTTTCATTAAATATAAAAACGTAAGAGTATTAATAAAACATATGCATATTATTAAAGCAGATTCATATAAAGAACCCATGATAAAAGTTAGACTCTTGTTTGCTCATGCTAATGTGAAATTAACTAAGTCTCTCATTATACGATCAATGAGAAGAGATGTACTAGTATGTTAATACTACCTGATTGGGGAGAGAAGAACCATTCTACCAATATCATCATTTTGGGAAAATAACTTTACTTTCTTATTTGTAGTTTCCACATTAAAAAACATGAGGTTAGGTTGAATGATCTTTCACATTGCTTCTAACTTTTAGATACTAAGAATTTTCTTTAAATATTTATTGAATATTAACTACAGTGCTCTATTAAGGATTCAAAATAAAGTGAGACACAGTACTTGTACTAAACCATCCATCTTAGGAAGCACAAAGTATACACATTAAATAATTTAAAATGCCAACATGAGTGATACAGACAGTAATGATCAGGAATAACTGGGGATGATTTTGCTCCCATCAGGGATATTTGACAATGTCTGGAGTCACTTTTGCATGTCACTGCTAGGGCAGGGACTCCTATTGGTAGAGCTACCAGGAATGGAGGTCAAGAATGCTGTTAAACATCTTGCACTGCACAGGACAGCCTTCCATCCCAAAATTACCTCGACCAAAATTTCAGTAGTGTTGAGATTAAAAAACTGCTCAAGAAATTAAGAGGAAAAACCATTGTGGAAGGAAAGATCAGGAAAGTTTCATCAAGGAGCTGTGTTTTTCCATGAACGTCTCTCTTGCTTACATCTGAGGAAACACAGCATAAACAAAGTTATGGAGAAGGGAATCAATATTGTTTATTTGGGGAACAGTGAGAAACACCGTGCAGTTGGAGTGAAGAGCTCACATGTCAGACAGAGAGTTAGATTGGTATCATATTGTGGAGAACCTCAAATGCCAGGCTGAAGACTTCTTGATTTATTTATTAGACAATGGGGAGCCACTCAAGGGGCATACTTTAGAGTAAGCATTGTTTTAGTTAGATGAGTCTGGCTGTGGTCTGATGTCTATTGTAGTGGAGAGGCTGGAAGATAATCCAGAGGTTATAACAATCGGGCTTGAGGTATTGAGTATTAATTCAAGCAGAACTTGACTTACCATGACACTTGTACCACAGATCCTTATCTAAATGTAATTATAAAACAGAATAGAGCATTCAGCAGCAGTAGCACTGAATCATTTTCACACAGTGCATACATGGTAAGTTCTAGTTTACAAATGATGTGGGTTTTTTACACCATGTAATTTTGCTCATGTGTTTATATCAAGTATTTTTGGTAGGTGAAAAAATTTTATTTCACATACCAACACAATGGAAAACTCGTATTTGATAACATTACCCTTTACCACCTTAACTTTGGGGCCTTTCTGTCCCTCATCCCTCTGTCCCCTCTAGAGTAGTATTCCTTTAACACTGGGTTCCATGAATTTTTGCATAAATATGTTGCTTTTTAAGTTTGTACCATATTTGTTTCCACTTGCCTAGGCAAAAATACACCAGCACCAAAAAGTTCCACCTTCAGAATCTCAGTAGGAGGTGAGATGAAAATATTAGGACATTTTTTTCAGTGTTTGTAAGTTATATTATTGACCTCATATCAATTAAGATGAACAGTGCAAGCAACAATTTTAACTCCATTTTCTTGATTTCCACTGCCCTGGTGGAACAACCAACCTTAGTTATCTCAGTGTAATTAATTCATTCAAATTTATATTTGGGCCACAGAATTGTTCTTTTGAAGTTTGGAAGAAGCGATTTTGTGGCCATCACTGCAAAATGAGTTGTTCTACCCAGTTGTCATAATCACTTTGATACTCTGTAGCAGGACGTCAGTAAACATCAAAGTGGTGAAGGAACAAATGAGTGGAGGAAATGCACCCAGTATCACATGGCAAAGATCCTAGAATTTTTCTGGCTTTGCCAATCTCTAGTTTTTAGAAAAAACAAAAATTTTTGAAAAATGGGAGGAAAAAAAATAAATGTTGTTTTTCCCCCTTTACTTTTTTTTCTATACCTTTACTTTCAAATACTGGCTATTTTGGCAATATTCTTGACTGATTTAGTTGTATGTTTAAATCTCAGAGAAAAAGTTGATAATAACTGACTTTGTCTTTTTTTTCTTTTATTTTTGTCTTTTTAGGGCCACACCCACAGCATATGGAAGTTCCCAGGCTAGGGGTCAAATCGGAGCTGCAGGTTCCAGCCTATACCACAGCCACAGTAATACCAGATCTATGCCACAACTAGACCTATATTGTAGCTCATGGCAGCACCGGATCCTTAACCCACTGAGTGAGGCTAGGGATCGAACCTGACTGTCTTTCAAATTGAAATTTTCTTTCATGATGAATGTACCTTTTGGACAATTCGATAAACTATGAATAAATCTTTCTATGAAAAAAAAGTATTGAAATGATTTATGTAACTAAACATCATGTTCTTGATCTGTAAACTAGTTCAAGTAAAACTTCCACCCAGTTATCATTTTACTGATAAGAAAATCCATTCTGGTAGATAATTCTATCCATGAGAACACAGTCTTACTCGGTGCTCAGCATTGAAAGACAAACTTTTACGAACAAGCTGAGTAAAGATAAGCAAGGAGACACACGTGTCAATGCCTATGTACATTGAAACATCATCATTTTGGTTTCCATATGAATAAAATGCCATAAGTTACTTCATAAAAGAGATAAACTGAGTGGACAGATAATTTCCTTTGCAACAAGTACTGGAGGTAAAGACATTCAAGAAAGCACTTGTCTGTGATTATTCAGGACAGCATTAAATTTGCCTGGGAGTTGATTGCCTGTCATAGATGCTAATATTTCCTTAGATTATCGCTGTAGGTAACTGGGAAGGTTTGGAGCTGCCCTTGAATATGATAATACCCTTACCTTTGATCACACTAAACTATTTTTTAGAGCAACTTCTTGGTAGAGATTTTCTGCCTCCCATCTAGCAATGTCCCTCCTGTCAGGAGTTTGCTAGGGACAGCCAGTGTTGCCTAGTTCATACCGATCACTGTCTACCATCCTGCTTCCACAGGCCTTGGCTTAAAGGAGATGTCACCTTATTTTAAAGGTTCTATTGTAGACTTCTAATAAGCTACCTTAAAACTTCTAAAAAGAAGGAGATTTTTAAATCAAAGCAGTGGTTTATAAAGTTATCTAAGGCATCTGTTTTGAAATAGGGTTCACCAGGCAGGACCTGAGTTAGGAGGCATAGTTGTAACTAGACAACTGTAGAAATGCCTGTAGATGGTTTGATCACTCCTGAACTGAGCAGCAGGCACAAATAAAAGTATTTTGACTTGCAAATCCCCCTTGAATGACTCTGCTTCTCTTAGACACACAGATGATCCATGTTTTCCCATTCGGTAAAAGCAGTTATTAAAAAAAGAAAATGAGTTCTGCTGATCCCACATTACATAGGAATATGATAATCTGTTTACTATATTTCATTTACTGTGCTTTTGGTTGTATAAAAAAAGGCGTTATAACTTAGTCTTGAGTGGAGAATAAAATAAATGTGAGATAAATTATGATGCATGATTAAGTAAGAGGAAGTTGGGATTCTAATATGACATCTGGGAGGGATGATAGGTTGAAGGGGAATGGAAGTGGGTAGCAGAGAGGAGACAAATATTGGGACAGAAGCTGATAGCAGGACCCAGGACATTTTACTAGACAAGGGCCAAAAAAGACAAGTGAAGGCTCAGAGATTCCCAGCAGTGGCAATAATTAAGAAACCTAGAAAGAAAAATGTCTAAATATTTATTTTCAGGTTATTTTTTATTTGGTCCTGTGCCATTATCTCCCTTAATTATCCCCACATCTTTAGTAAAAATAGATACATTGTCTTTGAGTTAATGCAGGAGGAGAACCTCTATTTTCATTTGGGTATGTAGAGAAGGCAATAGTTGCAATGAGAAAGACAGTGGGACAGGAAATTTGGAGCTAGGGTCAATAGCCTAAGGAATATGATAGACATGCTGGAGTTCCCACTATAATGTGCTCATGGGGGCTCTTGTTTTTTTAATTATTTATTATTTTTTTAGAAAACAATTTTCTTCAAAGCAATTTTAGGTTTATAGAAAAGTGAGAGGAAGGAACAGATTTCTCATGTAACCCCTCCTCTTACATACGCATAGCCTCCCACATTATCAATGTCACTCACCAGAATGGTCCATTTTTTTTAACCAAAAATGAACATATGTGGACATGTCAAAATCACCCAAATTTTATAGCTGGTCTTAGGGTTCACTCTTGGTGTGCACATTCTATGGATTTGAGCAAAAGTACAATGACATATTTATAATTATAATATTATATGGAGTATTTCCATTTCCCTAAAAGTGCTCTGTGCTCTGCCTATTCATCCCCATCCCCACCCACCCCCCAGGTGCTTTTTATTTTATATAGATATTAAGGGAAGGAAGACTCTCGAAGACTGAGAGATTTGAGGAATTGCTTATTTTAGAGATAAGCCCAAGAGAAAAGAGAAGGAGGGAAAAGGTAAGGGAATAGAGCTCCAATGACATGGTCTTTTACTTGCTGAAATATTTTGTATAGATTAAATCAAGTGAAAATGAAGTTAGCACAACCTTGAGAAAAGAAAGTGTAAAAAAAGCAGCAAGTAAGCAACAAGCATTCTGAGGACAATGGGATGCTAGTTAAAAACGGCTGAGTCTATGTTCTTGATCTCTTTCAAAGTGGTTGTGTAACACTTCAGGCTTTTATTTAGCACCATCTGGCAAAACCACATCTTCTCCCTCAGGGCCCAGGACCTTTCTCAATCTTCTACTTTTACTGCCCTCTTAGGATATCTGTGAATGGAATACACCCTGACAAATATGATGCTTGACATTTTCCTGAAGATAGAGGGGGAGCTTAGGGATGCAATCACCCATAATGGCTCATTAGCCTGTGGTCCAGAGGGAGGGGACATCCTTTTAGGAGTAGAAAGTGTAGAAGATAATCTGGATGAAGGTCATCTGTATTCTTTTTTTTTAATTAACTTTTTTTATTTAAAAAATGTATTATAGTTGATTTACAATGTTCTGTCAATTTCTGCTATACAGCTAAATGACCCAGTTAGACATATACACATACACATATATATGTATATGTGTGTGTATACATACATATATATATATATATATATATATATATATATATATATATATATACAAACTCCCAGTCCATCCTACTCTCTCTCCCTCCCCTTTGGCAACCACAAGTCTGTTTTCCATGTCCATGAGTTTGTTTCTTTTCTGTAGATATGTTCATTTGTGCCATATATTGGATTCCACATATAAATGATATCATATGGTATTGGTCTTTCTCTTTCTTACTTCACTCAGTATGAGAATCTCTATTTCCATCCATGTTGTTGCAAGTGGCATTATTTTGTTCTTTTTTATGACTGAGTAGCATTCTACTGTGTATACGTACCACATCTTCCTAATACATTCACCTGTCCATGGACATTTAGGTTGTTTCCATGTCTTGCCTATTGTGAATAGTGCTGCAATGAACATACAGGTGCATGTATCTTTGAATGAAAATAACAAATGCTGGAGAGGGTGTGGAGAAAAGGGAACCCTCCTACACTGTTGGTGGGAATGTAAATTGGTACAACCACTATGGAAAACAGCGTGGAGGTTGCTCAGAAAACTAAATATACAACTACAGTATAATCTAGCAATCCCAATCCTGGGCATATATCTGAGTCCTTAGTATTCTTAAAAGGAGTTTGAACACTAGTATTGGATTTGAGAAGACAATTGAAATGTGCAGGATCCAGAGTTCCTATTGTGGTGCAGTGAGTTAAGAATCCAACTAGTATCCATGAGGATGCCAGTTCAGTCCCTCGCCTTCCTCAGTGGGTTAAGGATCTGGCGTTGCCATGAGCTGTGGCAGGAGGTCAGAACCATGGCTCAGATCCTGCATTGCTGTGGCTGTGGCATAGGCTGGCAGCTTTAGCTCTGATGTTGCTGGTGGGGCCCTAAAAAAAAGAAAAAAAAGAAAGGTACAGGATCCATTTAAGTAATTCTACTGAGGTGTCACTTAAGAAGGCTGTCTCCAGGAAGATACCTGCCAATACAACCCTCAACCTTTGGAAGATTAAAATATTCTGGAAGGAAATCAAATGTGAAGATTTGTGTGTGACTTGGAAAATGTAACCTCCTGGGCTTCAGTTTCCTTGTCAATGAAATAAAGAGGTTTGGAATAAAAGATTTTCTAATTCTTCTAGTTCAAAACTTTATGATTTGAAAATTTTAATCAAACAGAAGTCATTAACCCTAGCCCACTGACAAATTTTAGTGACATAGGAATTTAAGACTGATCTTTGGGAGTTCCCATCATGGCTTAGTGGTTAATGAATTCGACTAGGAACCATGAGGTTGCGGGTTTGATCCCTGGCCTTGCTCAGTGGGCTGAGGATTACGTGTTGCCGTGAGCTGTGGTGTAGGTTGCAGACACGGCTCAGATCCTGCATTGCTGTGGCTCTGCCGTAGGCTGGCGGCTACAGCTCCGATTGGACCACTAGCCTGGGAACCTCCATATGCCGTGGGAGTGGCCCTAGAAAACACACACACACACTCACAAAAGACTGATCTTTGTTTTCAAGTATTATACAGTAATTTTTTAAAAAGGGTATAGGAATAAATTAAAAAGTATAAATCCTATTCCACAAATGCAACTGTACAAAAAAATAAGGCAACATCTTGTTATCTAGTTAATTTAGTATGAAACATTTGATCTTAGTTACTTTAGGGTATTTCTTATCCTTCTTCAGATTTGTGCCACATATAGTTCTGGCAGCTTGTAGATGCTAAGCTGGGATGGACTCTCGTACCCAGCTATTAGTCCAGGTGAGTAAATGATAAGAGAATCCGGGCACCACTCTATGTGGTGTCCTCAGATCCTGTGATGGTCTGTAGCCTCATCATGTTTGGGACATGGGGAAAATTTTCAAGGCTTTCTGTGCCCAGCTGTGACACTTACCACACAGGCAGCACTCTCTGGATTGTGAGGTTTTGCCAGGTACATTCAGACCTGTGTGCTCTGAAGAATTGCAGATGCTGCCTTCCTCTTTTTGCCTAGGATAGATCCTTAGTCTGGGGTGAATTGTTTTCCCTACATGTTCTTCAAAGTTGCTCTGTTGATGTTTGTGAACTCTCTAAGTGCCCCATTGGATTTTGGCTTTTGAAATTTCCAAAATAAAAAAGATTTTCAAGCTACTTCTTGGTATGTCTCCCTTGAAGCATCGAATCACAGAGGCCATTGTTTTCTTTAAATGGAGGGAAGAGAAAGAAGATATATATACAGAGAGAAAAAAGGTTAATATTTCAATTAACAATATTATTAATTATTTTTATTTATTTAGTTTTTATTAAAATATAGTTGATTAAAAATGTGCCAATTTCCTGACTTTTTTTGAAAAATAAAAATGGTATCTCATTTTTTAATTAAAAAATTTATTTCTTTATTTTTTACTGAAGTATAGTTGATTTACAGTGTTGTGCCAATTTCTGCTTTTTAAAATATGATTCATGAATAAAAAATAGGAAATTCCCTGGTGGCCTAGCTGTTGAGGACTAGGTGTTATCACTGCTATGGCTGGGGTTTGATCCCTGCCCCAGGAACTTCCACATATCATGATATCATGGGCATAGCCAAAAAAAAAAAAAAAAGAAAGCAAGCATAATAGAATGACCTTTTCTTCCTGGATGTATAGATTTTTGCAAGGCTTTTTGGAAGGATCTAAGAAGGGGAGAATTGTCAGCCTCTTCTGAGAAGGGCCAGCTGTCAATCTTCTCTGCTTTCAAATTAACAGAAAATTAAGATTATTCTTTCCAGAAAAGAACTCAATAGGAGTCCCAGATTGGGGGGGGGAGTGGCCTAAGAAATCTGCTACTATTGCTTTTGGGTAAAGAACAGGAGGTGTGGAGAGGAGAAGCAGGAGGAACCACAGAAGGAACAGACTTTTGGGAAGTGGTGCTCACTGCCTGAGGCCACAAAGTCACCAAATTCTGAAACGTGGGTTCCAAACATGAGTTTTGGGGATCTGTGAATGCCTGGAGAGAGCTTGCAATATTCTTTGTGTAAGAGCTTGGTTTTTCTTAGATGGTGGTAAGTGAATACATTCAAATTTGGGGAAGGGGGTGGGTGGGGAGTTGCCAGAAGCATGGTGACTTGCCAAAGGGTAAAATAGTTTTTCCTCAAGGTGTAGAAAGTCAGAACTTGGTTTTTTATGCTTGGGTACTTGTCCAGATGAAAGCCAGGGAGCTTGAAATCAGAGGAAGCATTGAGATGGCCCAGGACCCAGAGAAATGATAAGAACAGAAGCTCCAGCGTGAGTATTCTTCACATTAGGCTTATGGAATCTGGGATAGACAGAGTTGGTGAGAACAAGAGTTAAGAACCTGTATACCCAGAAATTAAGCTAGCCAACCCAACCTGTGGTTAGACCAAATTTCTGTTTTGGTTTAAAAATGTGTACTATAAATAGGACTGCTTCTATGACTTTATTGCTATATTGTTTTTGTTGATGTTGTTGTTGTTTTTTCAACTTTGCCTTTCCTTTAGTATTTTAGAAGAGCCACTTTTGAAAAATCCAGTTTATTTCAACTAAGCCATGGGATGAAAAAATGTCTATCTCTCCTTCCCACTTAAATTTGGAGAACAAAATGGTCATTGTAAAGGTAGGAAGAAGTAGTAGAACAAAGTGCACAACGAAGGTGGCCTGAACTAAAGGCAGGGTGTACTAAATGCTGAACATGTAGTTCTTAAACTAAACACTGTAGACTGTCCCAGAAGGGGGAATTCACTGCGGTTGAGTTTGCTGGGAAAGAGTTCATGAAATAGTTTTCATTTGAAATAGACCCTTAATTATAGGTAAGGACTCAAAGAAATGTACTTGGATGTGAGCATGCCTTATCCAGACACTGGCATACCTCATTTTATTGTGACTTGCTTTATTGCAATGTGAATAAGTGATTTTGCAGATGCTGCTTTAAAAAAACAAAACAAAACAAAAAACAGCTTTAAGCTATGTGGTGACTTTATGTTGAGTGAATCTTTTGGTGCCATTTTCCCAACAGCATTTGCTCACTTCATGTCTCTGTGTCACATTTTGGTAATTCTTGCAATATTTTAAACTATTTACTATTATTATATTTGTTATGGTGCTCTATGATCTTTGATGTTACTGTTATGACTCATGGAATGCTCAGTTGATGGTTAGCATTTTTTAGCAATGAAGTATTTTTTTAATTAAGGTATGTACATTTTTTTTAGACAATGCTATTCCACACTTAATAGACTACAGTATAGCATAAACATAACTTCTATACGCACCAGGACTTTATTTTAGTGGTGTAGAACTGAACCCACAATATCTCCAAGGTATTTCTGTATTAGTTTTTACACTCAATTCACTGAACACAGCCTGTTGCAAGAGCAGTCTTCCTAAGTCATGTTTTTCACAATCTGGATTCTCATACTTGGCTGAGTGAATGAGGAAGGTGGGCAAGTTACTTTCAAAGTTACCACTGTAAAGTAAGTTGATAGTGGGTTAAATAAAGATATATGGAATGTTGTGCAGAAACTAATTTTTATGAAATCTGGAAGCCAGGATGAATCATGGCTTTAATATCTTCTCATATGAGTTATGAGATGAGAAATAAATATTAGCAGGCAGCAAATTACTGTGCTTAGCCTTTGGTTAAGAGAACTCTGACCTTGTCTTTCATAGCTTTATGTGCAGTGGTAAGATAAGAAAATCATGTGATGTTTCTTATGCATATGTATATTTCTGCAAGATTTCAACTGGGAAATTGATCATTGAACTATAGATATAATAAGTTTTAGATGATTTGTTTTGGGAGAGAGGTTTTTACTTTAGGAAGGCTGCCTTCTAGATCTCGTTATCTTACTAACTAACATTGTAACCTTGGGCAAGATACTTAATAATCTCTTTTTGTATTTCCTCACTTTGGAAGTTAGATTATGTCAGGGGTCCCTGATCTTTCTCTAAGTGGGATCTACTTATTTCCTCTCCCTCTGAAAGTTTATGATCTGATAAAAAAATTCTACTTTCTATTTTATTTCTGAAGAAGGCTAACAAAGAACTGCTGTTATTAACTTGTCTATAACTCAATGTATCTTGTGGTATAAAACTCTAACACTTCCATCTATGTAAAGGTTACTGGGGTTAGAAGAAATTGAGAATAAAGTTGAGCGTGTATAGAAGTGATTATTATTAATAAAACTCCTGGCAGAATTAAGAGGGAAATGATATTCTAGAAAATTATAGGGATGGGCACTTGTCAAAAAATCTTTTTGGCCTTCAACTATTTACATCTCAACCGTGTTTACTTTGCAGACTTGAAGTCTATTTATTCTGTATCAAGGACTTTCCATCTTCTGCAGAGATTCTATAATTGACCCAAATTTGGAGATGAAATAGGTTATGACCCTCTAAGGTCTCCACATTCTGCATTTCTGAAACTGAAACCCTTTTCATTTCAGGGATTTTATAACAATCACTTGGGGGAAAGGACTAGGATAATAGTCTCTTAGGTCACTGTGGGCATGGCTTGCTCCTTCTTTAGACAGTAGTAATTTATAGATCTGGGATAATCAGGCTGATGCCAGAATACTTCCCCTCTGCTCTCCCTCCTTAATGGGGCTTCTAACTTCTGGTCTCTGAGTAAGAAGCACTTTCAGTCTGTTCAGTACTGATCTATCTATCTATCTATCTATAACCTGTCCTGATATTTCCTTGGTTTCAGTCCCAAGAATTTCTATTGCACTCTTGGCTTAAGCAAACAGTAGATAATGCCGATTCTCTCTTCATGAGGAGCCTGGCTTCTTTTAGAATCTAAATTCATCCCTCTTTTTCTGAAATTCATACCACCTGATTCTAGGCAAGTGCCCCCAGAAGCCATTTTAACCTTATTCTTATCTATGCTACCATCCAAAGGGAATAAGTTTTCTATTGGTTCAAGAAATCCCCATTTCTTATGGAAATTTTGACTAAGTTCTTGTCTCTAATACTTTTAAGCTCTCTTTGTGCAGTCCAGTGGTACAGTCCAGTGACAGACCCACTGTGGAGCAAAGAATTTGGCCTTGCCCAAAGAGAGGTCTAGCTTTTGTTCCTGTCTGTGGGAGGGATTTAATCCTGGGAGTTTCCTGAGTGGCAGGCATGTCTTTGTTGTTCTTG